>NC_052307.1:11343113-11643113 GCF_016432855.1 Salvelinus namaycush
AGAATATGCCAAAACAGATACGCACCAATATGGGGACCGGGGCATTCTATTGATGGACGCTGCCAGTTAGGCTACCATGGTTCTTGTATGTCAACACATCTGCCGGTTAAGTTACCACAGTTGACACTTTTGTAACAACTGACAATGGGGAAATAGCGTGGGAAAACTTGTGTGTGTGTTCTGGACAGGCTTCAGCATTGATACCTATTGAAATGTAGTGTTTCAACTTATCACAAGTAGTTGGTCTCACAGACAAGCTTCAGCAAAGTCCAAAGGTTCAAAACGAATTGAGAAAAAGTTTCCTCTGCATTTTAAAAGTAGAAGACTAAACAGGAACAGAGCACTACTGCATTAAGGGTGCAGAAATGAGAAGTGGCGTCTTGTATCGTTTGTCATCCTCACCGGAGTGCTACAACCTTAGCAATAGAAGAGTGGAGAAGAGTGATGAGTGTGAGGTCATAGCCGACAACACAAGGGCATCAAAATCCCCTCACTGTCTCCCTCAGTCAGGAGAGAATCCAGAGGAGCTCAGATAATGTGCTTACCCTATCCTCATATGACCCTACTGTAAACATTACAATAGACATGCAGTGGAAGTTTACATAAACTAGTTTTAATGACTCCAACCTAAGTGTTTCAACCACTCCACAAATGTCTTGTTAACAAACTATAGTTTTGGCAAGTCGGTTAGGACATCTAATTTGTGCATGACACAATTTTTCCAACAATTATTTACAGACAAATTATTTCACTTATAATTCACTGTATCACAATTCCAGTGGGTCAGACGTTTGCATACACTAAGTTGACTGTGCCTTTAAACAGCTTGGAAAATTCCAGAAAATGTCATGGCTTTGGAAGCTTCTGATTGGCTAATTGACATCATGTGAGTCAATTGGAGGTGTACCTGTGGATGTATTTCAAGGCATACCTTCAAACTCAGTGCCTCTTTGCTTGACATCATGGGAAAATCAAAAGAAATCAGCCAAGACCTCAGAATTTTTTTTTTGACCTCCACAAGTCTGGTTCATCCTTGGGAGCAATTTCCAAACGCCTGAAGGTACCACGTTCATCTGTACAAACAATAGTATGCAAGTATAAACACCATGGGACCACGCAGCCGTCATACCGCTCAGGAAGGAGACACGTTCTGTCTCCTAGAGATGAACGTACTTTGGTGCGAAAAGTGCAAATCGATCCCAGAACAACAGCAAAGGACCTTGTGAAGATGCTGGAGGAAACAGGTACAAAAATGTCTATATCCACAGTAAAACGAGTCCTATATCGACATGAAAAGGCCGATCAGCCTGAAAGGCCGATCAGCAAATAAGAAGCCTCTGCTCCAAAACCGCCATAAAAAAAGCCAGACTACGGTTTGCAACTGCACATGGGGACAAAGATCGTACTTTTTGGAGAAATATCCTCTGGTCTGATGAAACAAAAATAGAACTGTTTGGCCATAATGACCATCGTTATGTTTGGAGGAAAAAGGGGGAGGCTTGCAAGCCGAAGAACACCATCCCAACCGTGAAGCACGGGGTGGCAACATCATGTTGTGGGGGTGCTTTGCTGCAGGAGGGACTGGTGCACTTCACAAAATACATGTCATCATGAGAAAGGAAAATGATGTGGATATATTGAAGCAACATCTCAAGACATCAGTCAGGAAGTTCAAGCTTGGTCGCAAATGGGACTTCCAAATGGACAATGACACCAAGCATGCTTCCAAAGTTGTGACAAAATGGCTTAAGGACAAAGTCAAGGTATTGGAGTGGAAATCACAAAGACCTGACCTCAATACTATAGAAAATTTGTGGGCAGAACTGAAAAAGCGTGTGCGAGCAAGAAGGCCTACAAACCTGACTCAGTTACACCAGCTCTGTCAGGAGGAATGGGCCAAAATTCACCCAACTTATTGTGGGAAGCTTGTGGAAGACTACCTGAAACGTTTGACCCAAGTTAAACAATTTAAAGGCAATGCTACCAAATACTAATCGAGTGTATGTAAACTTCTGACCCATTGGCAATGTGATGAAAGAAATGAAAGCTGGAATAAATAATTGTCTGCTATTATTCTGACATTTCACATTCTTAAAATAAAGTGGTGATCCTAACTGACCTAAGACAGGGAATTTTTACTACGATTAAATGTCAGGAATTGTGAAAAACTGAGTTTAAATGTATTTTGCTAAGGTGTATGTAAACTTCAGACTTCAACTGTACCATAGTGCATTCCAAGGGTTAACTAGGATTGACAGATACCAAATATGAAATAAGCATAGATGCATGGATCTTAAAGTACTTGACGTATGTAACAAACTGGGCGCCTCAGTTTCAAAAAAGGTTATTTAATAAATAGACCCATTACAACACAAAAAAATACACCGCTCTGTGAAACTAACATGTAGTTAAGACAATCAGCCTTATGACTGCTGGGTGTCATGTTATTTTGATCACATTGACTTCCAACAATAACCTCTCAATAATATAAAGGAGATATGATAAGACTATGAGCTTGTGTTGTAAATGCATTATAAACTCTCCACGTTGCAGTTCAATTAACAAATATAAAATTCCCCATGAAACAGGTGTTTCCCGATCGTAATATCATTTTCATGGAGAAAGCATACATGTCCTCAAAAAATGACACTTCTCAATTACAAAAACACAGTAAAGTTAGTTTAGTGCCCAATCAAGGCAAAATACAAACCACTGTCTTTCACGATATGTTTGAAATTCTATGACCAACCTCTAGCACAAGAGAGGAAACAATGTTTTGATCCCATGAACAAAGAGAGGGTGAAACTGAGTCATTAAAGCATTTGACTGAATAGTGGAGGAGACATTGCCCACCCATGACTGGAGTAAACATTACACACACTGACAAGAGTCCCTGGTGAATTTCACACACTCCTTATGGGCGAGGGGACAATCACTGACAACCCCCAGCCTCATACACAGGCCCCTCGCTCTATCCATTACTATAGTAGGGATGGGTTTCCCCTTTCTCTCTATCCAGGTTCTGCTGTGCGTTGTGGATCGTACAGTCCATTTGATGCTTCTTCTCCTTTCTCGTTCCTCTTCTCCCCTCCTCGTCTGGTGTGCTACTGTACAAATAGGATACTGAAAGCCATCAAGACACAGCAAAAAGCCACCCAGGGACTCTTACGTTCACCTAAAAAAAGAGAGCAAGAGAGAAAAAGGAAGAGTTATAAGACTGTGTTCGGTCACAATTACTCTTATATAACAAATCGACATATTAGCAATCAGCTAAACGATTAAGAAAAAAGGTCTGTACATAGCTTACCTATTCTGGCACACTTCCAGAATATTCCCAAAATTCTGAAAGGGAACAACATATATTTAATTCAACAGCTCAATAAAAAATGTATAACTTCATAATTAAACATGGTGGCCAAACCTTACACAATCCCTCCTCGTGCCTTTCCCCTAACCCACATCAAAAGGAAGGACAGAAATACTTGAGTCTGAAGATAGCGGCCAAGTCCTATCACATCCCTGCTGCTGTAGGGGGCCTATAGCCAGGGGTTGAGGATGAGATACTGAGCCATGAGGTGGCAACCAGGCAGGCCTCTTTCACAGCTCCACTGTGTGTGATAATACAGGAGAGACACTGGACAGGAGCATTATCTCCACAGAGGAGACACAGACAGGCCAGCCAGTTTACATCCGTGCTCATGTACGGGCTCTTATCGCGGCGGTAGAAGAGGAGGCAATGGCGCATCCTTTCTGAAGAAGCTCCATGATATTAATTCTACTCACAGCAGGACTAGACACCTACAGTGCCTTCAGAAAGTTTTCCACATTTGGTTGTGTTACAGCCTGAAATCAAAATCTTTTTTTTTTATCATCTACACACAATACCCTTTAATGACAAAGTGAAAACATGTTTGTAGAAGTTTTTGCACATTTATTGAATGTGAAATACAGCTATATAATTTACATATGTATTCACACCTCGGAGTCAAAACTTTGTAGAAGCACCGTTGGCAACAATTACAGCTGTGAGTCTTTTTGGTAAGTCTCTCAGAACTTTCCACACCTGGATTGTGCAACATTTCACAATCTTTTCAAAATTATTCAAGCTCTGTCAAATTGGTTGCTGATCATTGCTAGACAACCATTTTCTTGCCAAAAACATTTAAGTAGATTTAAGTCAACACTAAGGAACATTCACTGTCTTCTTGGTAAGCAACTCCAGCGTAGATTTGGTCTTGTGTTTTAGGTTATTGTCCTGCTGAAAGGTGAATACATTTTTTCTCCTGAAAAACTCCCCAGTCTTTAAATACAAGCATACCCATAACATGATGAAGCCACCACTATGCTTGAAAATATGGAGAGTGGTACTCAGTAATGTGTTGTACTGGATTTGCACCAAACATTACACTTTTTATTCAGGACAAAAAGTGAATTGCTTTACCACATTTTTTGCAGTATTACTTTAGTGCCTTGTTTGCGAACAGGGTGCATATTTTGAAATATTTGTTCTGCACAGGTTTCCTTCTTTTCACTTTATCAAATTGGTTAGTATTGTGATTACCCTATTACAGGGGCTGAGTCACTGGCTTACTGGTGCTATTCCATGCCGTCCCTAGGAGGGGTGAGTCACTTGAGTGGGTTGAGTCGCTGACGTGGTCTTCCTGTCTGGGTTGGCGCCCCCCCCTTGGGTTGTGCCGTGGCGGAGATCTTTGTGGGCTATACTCGGCCTCGTTTCAGGATGGTAAGTTGGTGGTTGGAGATATCCCTCTAGTGGTGTTGGGGCTGTGCTTTGGCAAAGTGGGTGGGGTTATATCCTGCCTGTTTGGCCCTGTCCGGGGGTATCATTGGATGGGGCCACAGTGTCTCCTGACCCCTCCTGTCTCAGCCTCCAGTATTTATGCTGCAGTAGTTTGTGTCGGGGGGCTAGGGTCAGTCTGTTGTATCTGGAGTATTTCTCCTGTCTTATCCGGTGTCCTGTGTGAATTTAAGTATGCTCTCTCTAATTCTCTCTCTCGGAGGACCTGAGCCCTAGGACCATGCCTCAGGACTACCTGGCATGATGACTCCTTGCTGTCCCCAGTCCACCTGGCCGTGCTGCTGCTCCAGTTTCAACTGTTCTGCCTGCGGCTATGGAACCCTGACCTGTTCACCGGACGTGCTACCTGTCCCAGACCTGCTGTTTTCAACTCTCTAGAGACAGCAGGAGCGGTAGAGATACTCTCAATGATCACATTTACTCCTGAGGTGCTGACTTGTTGCACCCTCGACAACTACTGTGATTATTATTATTTGACCATGCTGGTCATTTATGAACATTTGAACATCTTGGCCATGTTCTGTTATAATCTCCACCCGGCACAGCTAGAAGAGGACTGGCCACCCCTCATAGCCTGGTTCCTCTCTAGGTTTCTAGGGAGTTTTTCCTAGCCACCGTGCTGCTACACCTGCATTGCTTGCTGTTTGGGGTTTTAGGCTGGGTTTCTGTACAGCACTTTGATATATCAGCTGATGTAAGAAGGGCTATATAAATAAATTTGATTTGATTACAATGTTGTTGATCCTTAAGTAACTACAATGCAGTTGATCCATCCTCAGTTCTCTCCTATCACAGTCATTAAACTCTGTTTTAAAGTCAATATTGGCCTCATGGTGAAATCCGGCAACTGAGTTAGGAAGGACGCCTGTATCTTTGTAGTGACTGGGTGTATTGATACACCATGCAAAGTGTAATTAATAACTTCACCATGTTCAAAGGGATATTCAATGTTTTTTTTACCATCTACCAATAGGTGCCCTTCTTTGCGAGGCATTGGAAAAGCTCCCTGGTCTTTGTGGTTGAATCTGTGTTTGAAATTCACTGCTTGATTGAGGGACTTTACAGATAAGTGTATGTCTGGGGTACAGAGGTGAGGTAGTCATTCAAAAATAATGTTAAACACTATTATTGCACACAGAGTGAATCCATGCAACTTATGTGACTTGTTAAGCAAATCACATTTTTACTCATTAATTTATTTTAGGCTTGTCATAACAAAGGGGTTGAATACTTAATGACTCAAAGACATTTCAGCTTTTCCGTTAATTAAAAAACATAATTCCACTTTGACGTTATGGGGTATTGTGTGTAGGCCATTGACAAAACATCTCAATTTAATTAATTTTAAATTCAGGCTGTACAACAAAATGTGGAAAAAGTTAAGGAGTGTGAATACTTTCTGAAGGCCCTGTAAAACCGATTCCCCCTCAGGAGAAAAGATTTGGCATAGGTCCTCAGATCCTCAAAAGGTTCTACAGCTGCACCATCGAGAGCATCCTGACTGGTTGCATCACTGCCTGGTATGGCAACTACTTGGCCTCCGACCGCAATGCACTACAGAGGGTAGTGCGAACGTCCCAGTACATCACTGGGGCCAGGGATCCTGCCATCCAGGACCTCTATAACAGGCGGTGTCAGAGGAAGGCCATGAAAATTGTCAAAGACTCCAGCCACCCTAGTCAGAGACTGTTCTCTCTGCTACCACATGGCAAGCGGCACCGGAGCACCAAGTTTAGGTCCAAGAGGCTTCTAAACAGCTTCTACCCCCCCCAAGCCATAAGACTGCTGAACATCTAGTCAAATGGCTACCCAGACTACTCACATTTGCCCCCCCGCTGCTACACTCGGTTGTCATCTATGCATAGTCACTTTAATTGACTCTACCTACATGAACATACTACCTCAACTAACCGGTGCCCCCGCACATTGACTCTGTACCGGCACCCCCCTGTATATATTGTTATTCTCTACTGCTCCTCTTTACTTGTTACTTTTCTCTCTTATTCTTATCCATTTTTTTTTTTAAACTGCACTGTCGGTTAGGGGCTTGTAAATAAGCATTTCACTGTAAGATCTACTACACCTGTTGTATTCGGCGCATGTGACTAATAAAATTTGATGTGATTTGAATTCCTTAACTGGCATTTCTAAGACTGCATTTTCATCCACAGATTGAATATTTAGGTGTGTGTGTGGTCAGATTATGCTCCTGTGTGTGTGCTAGTTGGCCAACAGCACCTCTCCAACCCAATCCCTCAATGACCAGAGCAGGCTTTCCATTCTAAACTCTTGGACTGTGAAATAAATTAGCTCATGTATCTGAAGGAAATGTTTTTGGGGCAAACAGAATGTTTTCCAGTGATTGTTTTATTTTGCCACTGATAGAGTGTAGTACAGGAAACAAGTGTTTTTTTAGGTTAACACCAACAACACATCCTTTTTATAGAGATAAGGATATTGGTCGATGTAGCAGTGATTGTAGCCTCAGAGATTCAATCAATCGCAACACGCATTGGACCCATGATGAAACATTTGCTGTGGCACATCACAACCAAAAACACTCAAGTCAACAAATCATTATTGGACAAAATACTTACTGCGTCCCTCCTAGCTCTAGCTGTGTGAAACTAGGTTACCTCAGCCTCATTATAGTGAATCATGGACTGTGTTCTCCCAAGAAAAATAATGACCCAATGGAGATGAGAATAGGCTGGTCTAACATTCTCTGACAAGCTGTTTATTTGTTGAGAAATAAAACGAAATAGTTTAACACAAGTATTAATGTGTCACTGTCAATAGCTAACAAACAAGGCTATCTAGAGGCAGGTTAATAGAAGAAGTCTTGTTCTTCTAGCTGAACGTTATGGTACACTGCTTTGTCCTTATAACTGCATTATATCTGGTAGCCCAGTGCAGTTATTACAACAGTAACATTCCGTCTTAGGGCATAACATTGGAGAAGCGTCCCACATTAGAATGTATATCGATAGTCGGTAGGCTGTTGTTATTAAATTGGCATCACTGAGCAGTGCACAACAAATTATTAAATCCAGTTGTTAGACGCTAACAGAAAAATACAGCGAAGTGCTGATAGATTAATGTTGGAGGCGCTGCGCACAGGCATAAAAATTGGTCTAATTTATGCGCAAGTCTACAAAGTTAGACTTTGTCCTCATGTTTCTTTGCTCTTTACATTGTTTTGCTCAGAAGCTTGGTTGTTTTTCAATGCTAGTTTGAGTCTTCTGCTTCCACTGACAGCAAAGAGACGCCCTAGTCAGCGCATGCTCAGAGTACATGTCCTGGTAATGCGTGTGAATGTTGACCTGTTTAAAGGTCTTACATCGGCTACAGAGAGAGTGATTACAAAGTCATCCGGAACGGCTGATGCTCTCATGTATGCTTCAGTGTTGCTTGCCTCGAAGCGAGCATAGAAGTAATTTAGCTCGTCTGGTAGGCTTGTGTCTTTACTAAGAAATGTCTTGTTTTAGAAACATTACAAAGCATTGTCATCTGCTTTTAGTTTGTTCTTTTATGTATGCATGGCAAAAATATATTTTGCCTGGGGAAAAAATCTGAGTGGCTTCAAGATTTGTAAAAATCTACCTGCCACAGTGGCTGGTGGTCCAAAAAGAAACTTTTAGGCCCTGGTAGCATCTAACAATTGGATTTAATTATTTATTGGGCACTGTAAATAATGCCTTTTTAACTTTCTACCAATTAAGGACCTTCTGACGTGGAAAACTTGTCGCAAACAGTACAATCACAGGTCGGGAATTAAGTTGCACGGTTTGCTTGTGATATACTCATAGACCTTGTTCATTGAGGTCTGTAACATGGGCTAACACCCCGAGTTGCCCTTAAATGTTTTAACTGAACTCAAATGGTACCTACCCTGACTTGTTCTTGTCTAGCAGGCTGGGGGCTAGAGCTCTGATGTAGGCACATGTACAGATGAGCAGAAGAATCACAGTCAGAAGACTCTGGAAGTTGAAAATGGCAGACTGCAAGAGGAGAGAGTGACAAATGAAAGAAATGCATCAGACTAAAATTTTCACAAAGAAAATGGGTATTTAAATTTAAAAAAATTAACATATAAAACAAATTCTTAGCATCCCAACAAATGGCCATACAATATTTGAAGGTGATATTGAAATAAAGTTTGATCTGGTATAAAGGCTCTAAACCTAGCCCAAGCCTCTAACATTAGCTAGTGTCTGCTTTTGCTGAGGACCTTCTCAAAAACGTTCAGCAGTTGGGCATACTCCTGTAGACAACATAACGTGCAAACTTCATCGTACATGTGGCGTGTGCTGCATATTTATTTTTAACACATACATGTTATTCAATAATTTCCCCCACACCGCATTTGTGTAGCCATCGCTAGAATACAACTTGGTTCTACTTGAGGCGCTCCACAAGTCCCCTCCTTACTGGATTTCAGGAAGATAAACCCATGTGGGTGCTTGAAAGACAAATGAGAAGAGATTAAAAGATAACTAAAAAGCTTTTCTTTTTTAGATTTGCAGAATTTATGAGTCACATGCACAGGTTTGCAGATGTTATTGTAGGGTACAATGAAATTCTTATGCTCCGAACTCCAACAGTGTAGGTCAAAGGGAAGTGAATGAAACAATAAAAATAATATAATACATCTGTGGATTAAGCATTGGACTAGAGAAACTCACAATTTGTATGACTCCAGGTCAAAATTCTACAAATAACCAACTAAAAGGAGGTCCATATGCATATCAGGTAAAATAACTAAATGTTAATCTCCCTGGACAAAAAGGCTAGCAACAGCTAGCTAGCTAAATGTCAATTAATGTTGAATGTGTGTTTCGACCTGCCCAGAAATTAATATAATTGATTGACAGTTGAATTTGGTATTTTAACCTGCGCGTCACGATTGTGTCTGGTGGGGATAGACAAAATACACATGCGCATGATGGCGCGCATGGCCGGTGTAGTCAGCATGTCACGCCTCGTTCCCATTACCCATAAGCACTCAGTTATGTTGCGCCGGATGTCATGCATTTCAATGGAGACATCCACAACTGAGTGAAAATGGAAGGCTCCATTGCGAGACTGAGGCTGCATACTTTGAAACTTTCCAAACTTTGCATCATCTTCAGTCCAGCCAGACTCTGTTGAAGAACAGGAAGTTACCAAACCACAGAAGATGAAAATATGTGGTTTTCAGTGATGGCTTTATGGGATAGCTAGCAACTTGTAAACAATTAACCATTCCTATAAATAGGTACCATTTTAATAGTAATGTTAAATAATACACATTGGCTGTTAAGACAATTATATTATATGACTGTTGCTTCCCGTTTAAGTTTAATGTGATGGTAATGACGTTTTTGATGCTAATATTAGGTGGGGGGTGGGTCGCTTCTGGGTGGCGCAGTGGTCTAGGGCACTGCATCGCAGTGCTAGCTGCGCCACCAGAGTCTCTGGGTTCGCGCCCAGGCTCTGTCGCAGCCGGCCGCAACCGGGAGGTCCGTGGGGCGACGCACAATTGGCATAGCGTCGTCCGGGTTAGGGAGGGTTTGGCCGGTAGGGATATCCTTGTCTCAGTATGTAATTTTTTTTTAATAAAATGTATGCACTCTACTGTAAGTCGCTCTGGATAAGAGCGTCTGCTAAATGACTAAAATGTAAATGTCGCTAGCTACAATGGAATCTTCAACCTAGCCTACCTTTTAGCCAGCTAGCTGCTCTGCAGTGCAAGCAGTGCAAGCTGCAGTGCAAGCTAGCTTGACTTGCTATATTTAAACATTAAGGCCCAAGGGGGTGTGGAAGGTGGTCAATATACCACGGCTTAGGGCTGTGGTATACGGCCTAGATACAGCCATTTTATATTGGCCATATACCACAAATCCCAGAGGCGCCTTATTGTGATTATAAACTAGTTACCAATGTAATTAGAACAGTAAAAGTATTGTTTTGTCATATGTTCAGCCAATCAGCATCCAGGGATCAAACCACCCAGTTTATAAATTCAGTTTTATAAATTCAGTTAAAGAAACAAGTTGATAAAAAAGTAACTTTACAAAACATTTTATATTATCACCTGAAACAATATGTATCCTGTCTTGAACGAAAAAGTCATATTTTGCGGTGGGTATGATTTGTGGAACATTCCAACAGGAATCCGTTGCAAAAACGTTGTAAATAACAAGGTTGCCAACAAACAACGCACACAAAGTTGTATAGCGGCAGAATAAGATACCGGGGTAGGGAGTGGGCTATTTAATTACGTTTACTCACAATGTTTATTCCCGAAAAATGCCTGTACTCACTCTGGTAGCCTATCGACAAACTAAGAATAATAAGTTGATGCCTATTCGGCAACTAGTTAGCTAGGTGGATTGATCATGTTACTTTGTATGCGTTGTTTGTTGGCAACCTTGTACTTTACGAAGTTTTTGACACATATTCTTGTTGGAACGTGCCACAAATTATACCCACCCCATATTTCGCTATCTGATGAGACAGGCTCTCCTTCATATTGCGTTACAAAGGCTACGCCACCAGGCAAAGACTCAGTGAAGATGATGTAAGGCGTAACGCAAAACACAGGCAAAGACTCAGTGAAGATGATGTAAGGCGTAATGAAATAGGTCACGATGTAAACGGCGCATAATGCCGCCTTCACATGCTAGTCTGAACTGGGAAATCGGAAGTTTTCGACTTGTTGATTCGTTGAACGCTGCTCGTGTATAAATAAAACCAGTTAGAAAGTCTGAAATGTTCAAGCTCTGACTAGTACGTGAATGCGGCATAAAACACAAAGGCATGCTACATTTGTGGCCCAGGAACGGAAAATGCCTCGTTAGAAAACAACTGGTAACTCGGGAAAAAACGAGTTTTGAACGGTCATCCAACTCGGAAACTCGGGCCTCTTTCTAGAGTCCCCACTTTCCAACCCGAAGATCACTGACGTCATAATTTGACCTATTTTTGCGTTCCCAAACCCGGTTGTCTTTAAAGCACCAGACGTGGCACAATTTCGTCGAGTTTGCGAACTGTTACACTGATTGGCATCTACCATGTGGATATGCAATCGACATCTAACAAATAGGTTATTAAATGAAAGAGCTAGGTCAGTATGATAGGAGAAACCGAGACAACACAGATCGAGATGTTTTGTCGTGATGTATTGCCCTTGTTGGCAAAGCTAGCTAACGTTACAGTACTGTTTGCTAACAAGCAAGCTAGCTAGCTACACATACTGTCTACAGAAACATTTGCCAGCTACTCATGTCATATAGAGGTAATTGGATACTATATACGAAAACCTATATCAACCATTGTCACGAATTGATATTGAAAAGTTGAACAACTCTCACTCTTACCATTTTTGTAGCTAAATTTCTCAAAGCCACATCACACTTCCGCTTCGTCCTTAGAAATTACCTAGTTACTAGTGCGTCATTACGCACTCACCCAAGCCCTTCCCCGATTGGCTTACAATTTACTGGCCATTTTTGTGGGCTTAGTTATCAAACTTCAAATATCTTTGCTTTCAAAACATGCGTTGATTCTCTGAAGTGCAGTATTTAAAGTATGTGGGCACTAGCTAGCTATTTCAGTTGGTTTCTTTAGTGTCGAAAACACATGCAGTCAGTGCATCATTTATTTCAGTGGTGTACAATTTACACGTTAGAGACAGTGAGAATACCTAACCTACTTCTGAAACGCGGAAGTCAAGGTATTACTCTGAGGTGAACTCATTCATAAGAGGCAAGTTTCATGTAAGATTTGTTTCTCTTGCGTCATGTAGGCTACATGCGATGTATATCGGAAAATGTTTTTATTCATAATGAATGCGTGCAAAGTTGATTGAGAAGTTGCTTGCTTACTTCCTGATGAAGGTGTGGTGGTCAATATCAAATGAGCTACATTTGAATGGAGGAAAAACAGTGAACGATACTAGCTAGTTACCAAAAGTTCGATACAACACAGTCATAGGTTATATTATTTATAGTAGAGCTCTCAGCGTACAGTGACAGTTTTCCGACAGCTTACAATCATGTAGGCAGGGAAGGAGAAGATTAACAATGGGACATTACTAAAATTACTACATTGAAGGTTACTGGCAATGATGTGCTCTCTTTTTCTCTGACGTTAGACATGTTTGTGGTCATTTCCTCACGTCACACGTTTTCACAATATGCCCCCTCCCTCCGACATACCTAGAAGACATCTTGACATGGTTGCATTTAAACCATGCTTTATGATCTCCCCAACGCCTGCCTCTTAGACACTCCTAATGTACCATTAATGCAAACATTTTGAATCGAAACCACACATAAATCAACTGTGTTCTACAGTAAAATGCAGATGGGAATTTGGTCATGATTTCTTGGAATTGAGACTTGTTAGCTCCAGAAGTGTTTATTTGAATCGGATTTGGAATGTTTGTTGTAATTCAATCTCTTTTAAATAACACACTGCACACTAGCCTTCTTCACCTAGTTGTTATTGATATTAAAAAGACATGTTCTTGATTAAATAATTTAAGGTCCTGGTCATGAGTCGACAAGAAACAATACCCAGGGGGGTATTCACTAGGAACCAAACAGGGAGGGACCTACTGGAATTTGTCCAATAGGAGTTTTCATTGCAAAACCTTTCGCTATGATCCAAAAGTTTTGCTACAGTGTGCGACTAATGAATACACACGTGGTGTTCCACTGACTAGTATGTTACACAATTAGTCATGTAAATAAAGTGTTGCAGTGTTGGTACAAATTCTCGTTTCAACTGTGATGCCTCGTGATTTATGTATTTAGGCCTACACAATTAAATATTTTCATTTTCCATGATTTAGATATGCAAAAAGGAAGCTACAAAGTAATATCCATAGTTAATGAGCATATCTACAAGATTGTGCAAGCCATGGACAGGTGGAACTATATACCATGTAGACAATTCACCTGCCAATTTAATGACCATTTACATGGGTTTCAGTGCCACTTGATATGCCCTGAAGCGTCACTTTTAACAAAAAATATTGAGACACCATATTTTTCAATCATGCCCAATCTGTTCAAACTCCCATGGGCTGATCATGAAGGACTTGTGGGGGAGGGGGAGCGACTTCATGAACTAGGCCTAGTAGCAAAACAAAGTCCTAATATTTCACAGTGCTGTTGTCATGCCGCCAAAGTTATTCTCTGATGTTTCTGCCCATAGGCAAATCATCAGTTTTGCAAGTGCAGAGCATGTTGGGAATGTCAGTTAATTACACTGCTGGATGTCCAGGCCTTGGCTGCAGTGACTTGGCTATATGTAATTAGAGAATCACTTATCTCTTGGAAGCACCTTGAATTAGTGGCTGGGGTTGTTTGACTTCACATCCTCCATAACTCATCCTCTATGGAGAATGACCTTTTATCACCTAGGCCTAGTTCACATTTTTCAGGCAGCTCAATGTGCCCTATACAGATCATAGAGTGTCACATGCCCATGATCTTTATTTCATTCTGGTACATTTGTTTTGATTTTGACAAAATCATTTACCTTGTATCAAAAGAGATTTGCATACAACAGTTTGTAATGTTGATTTATTTATTTATTTTTATTTCACCTTTATTTAACCAGGTAGGCCAGTTGAGAACAAGTTCTCATTTACAACTGCAACCTGGCCAAGATAAAGCAAAGCAGTGTGACAAAAACAACAACGCAGAGTTACACATGGGATAAGCAAACGTACAGTCAATAACACAAAAGAAAAATCTATATACAGTGTGTGCAAATGTAGTAAGATTAGGGAGGTAAGGCAATAAATAGGCCATAGTGGCGAAATAATTACAATTTAGCATTAACACTGGAGTGATAGATGTGCAGATGATGTGCAAGTGAGATACTGGGTGCAAAAGAGCAAAATAATAAATAACAATATGGGGATGAGGTAGTTGGGTGTGCTATTTACAGATGGGCTGTGTACAGGTACAGTGATCGGTAAGCTGCTCTGACAGGTGATGCTTAAAGTTAGTGAGGGAGATGTAAATCTCCAGCTTCAGTGATTTTTGCAATTCGTTCCAGTCATTGGCAGCAGAGAACTGGAAGGAAAGGCGGCCAAAGCAGGTGTTGGCTTTGGAGATGACCAGTGAGATATACATGCTGGAGCGTGTGCTACGGGTGGGTGTTGCTATGGTGACCAGTGAGCCGAGATAAAGCGGGGCTTTACCTAGCAAAGACTTATAGATGACCTGGAGCCAGTGGGTTTGGCAACGAATATGTAGCGAGGGCCAGCCAACAAGAGCATACAGGTCGCAGTGGTGGGTAGAATATGGGGCTTTGGTGACAAAACGGATGGCACTGTGGTAGACTGCAATACCGGTCAAAAGTTTTAGAACACCTACTCATTCAAGGGTTTTTCTTTATTTTTACTATTATCTACATTGTAGAATAATAGTGAAGACATCAAAACTATGAAATAACACATATGGAATCATGTAACCAAAAAAGTGTTAAACAAATAAAAATATATTTGAGATTTGAGATTCTTCAAAGTAGCCACCCTTTGCCTTGATGACAGCTTTGCACATTCTTGGCATTCTCTCAACCAGCTTCATGAGGTAGTCACCTGGAATGCATTTCAATTAAAAGGTGGGCCTTATTCAAAGTTAATTTGTGGAATTTCTTCCCTTCTTAATGCGTTTGAGCCAATCAGTTGTGTTGTGACAAGGTAAGGGGGTATACAGAAGATAGCCCTATTTGGTAAAAGACCAAGTCCATAGTATGGCAAGAACAGCTCAAATAAGCAAGGAGAAATGACAGTCCATCATTACTTTAACTTCTTTGGTATAGGGGGCAGCATTTTCACTTTTGGATGAATTTCGTGCCCATAGTGAACTGCCTCCTACTCTGTCCCACATGCTATTATATGCATATTATTATTACTATTGGATAGAAAACACTCTGAAGTTTCTAAAACTGTTTGAATGATGTCTGTGAGTATAACAGAACTCATATGGCAGGCAAAAACCTGAGAAAAGATCCAAACAGGAAGTGAAAATTCTGAGAGTGGTCGTTGTTAAAGTCATCGCCTATTCAATTCCCTGTAATATATGGATCTGTTTGCACTTCATACGCCTTTCACTAGATGTCAACAGTCAGTAGAACGTGGAATGAAGCTTATGCTGTGTTGTGGGACCGGATGGGAGGGGAATGAGTCAGTGGTCTGGCAGATTTCCAGTTCTTGGTCACGCGCTTTCCTCATTATATCGTCATGCATTCCATTACTTATAGAGACTGAAGAGAATTCTCCGGTTGGAACCTTATTGCATATAAATGATAACAACATCCTGAAGATTGATTCTCTACTAAGTTTGACCATTTTATTCGACCTGGAATATAACTTTTTAAAGTTTTCGTCCGACGTTTGCCTGCATCTGCGCGAGCGTTTGGACACGTGTACTACACATGCTAGCAAAATTAGCTAATTGGACATAAGTAATGGACATTATCGAACAAAACAACAATTTATTGTGGAACTAGGATTCCTGGTATTGCATTCTGATGAAGATAATCAAAGGTAAGGGAATATTTATGATGTCATTTCGTATTTCTGTTGACTCCAACATGGCGGAGGAATGTTGTTACATCTGAGCGCCGTCTCAGATTATTGCATGGTGTGCTTTTTACGTAAAAAAAAAAAAAGAATTTAAAATCTGACACAGCGGTTGCATTAGGAACAAGTGTATCTTTAATTATATGTAAAACATGTATCTTTCATCAAAGTTTATGATGAGTATTTCTGTTATTTGACGTGACTCTCTGTAATTACTCCGGATATTTTGGAGGCATTTCTGAACATGGCGCCAATGTAAACCGAGATTTGTGGATATAAATATGCACATTATCGAACAAAACATAAATGTATTGTGTAACATGATGTCATATGAATGTCATCTGATGAAGATGTTCAAAGGTTAGTGATTCATTTTATCTCTATTTCTGGTTTTGTTACTACTATCTGTTGCTGGGAAAATGGCTGTGTTTTTCTGTGGCTATGTACTGAGCTAACATAATTGTTTGGTGTGCTTTCCCCGTAAATCAGACATGTTGGCTGGATTCACAACATGTGTAGCTTTAATTTGGTGTCTTTCATGTGTGATTTCATGAAAGATTGATTTTTATAGTAATATATTTGAATTTGGCGCGCTACATTTTTTCTGGATTTTGGCCAAGTGGGACGCTACCGTCCCACCTATCCTAGAGAAGTTAAGACATGAATGTCAGTCAATACGGAACATTTCAAGAAGTTTGAAAGTGTCTTCAAGTGCAGTCGCAAAAACCATCAAGTGCTATGATGAAACTCTCTCATGAGGACCGCTACAGGAAAGGAATACCCAGAGTTGCCTCTTCTGCAGAGGATAAGTTCATTAGAGTTACCTGCCTCAGAAATTGCAGCCCAAATAAATGCTTCACAGCGTTCAAGTAACAGACACATCTCAACATCAACTGTTCAGAGGAGACTGCGTGAATCAGGCCTTCATGGTCGAATTGCTGCAAAGAAACCACTACTAAAGGACACCAATAAGAAGAAGATACTTGCTTGGGCCAAGACACACGAGCAATGGACATTAGACCGGTGGAAATTTGTCCTTTGGTCTGGAGTCCAAATTGGAGATTTTTTGTTCCAACCACCATGTCTTTGTGAGACAAGGTGTGGGTGAACGGATGATCTCTGCATGTGTATTTCCCACCGTAAAGCATGAAGAAGGAGGTGTGAAGGTGTGGGGTGCTTTGCTGGTGACACTCTGCGATTTATTTTGAATTCAAGGCACACTTAACCAGCATGGCTACCACAGCATTCTGCAGCAATACGCCATCCCATCTGGTTTGCGCTTAGTGGGACTGTCATTTGTTTTTCAACAGGACAATGACCCAACACACCTCCAGGCTGTGTAAGGGCTATTTGACCAAGAAGAAGAGTGATGGAGTGCTGCATCAGATGACCTGGCCTCCACAGTCACCTGCCGTCAAACCTATTGAGATGGTTTGGGATGAGTTGGACCACAGAGTGAAGGAAAAGCAGCCAACAAATGCTCAGCATATGTGGGAACTCCTTCAAGACTGTTGGAATAGCATTCCAGGGGAATCTGGTTGAGAGAACGCCAAGAGTGTGCAAATTTGTCATCAAGGCAAAGAGTGGCTACATTGAAGAATCTCATAAAACATACTTTGATATGTTTAACACTTTTTTGATTACTACATGATTCCAAATGTGTTATTTCATAGTGTTGATGTCTTCACTATTATTCTACAATAAAGAATAAAGAAAAACCCTTGAATGAGCAGGTGTGTCCAAACATTTGTATATATATATATATACATACAAAAAATCTTACAGGCGTATTTTACATATAGAATTACCATCTCTTTCAAATGAACAGACTGAGCAAACGTGTAAAAACAAAAAATAAAAAATAAATAAAACGAAAAACACAGTGTGGTCTATTCAGGAATCAAGTTACAGTGATTGTTATCAAGAACAAGTGCTTGTTTGGATTTAACCCCCAAAAATATTTCATTGTTTTTATTTCCAAGATTTCATCATGACAAAATATTTCATTCACAAAATGTATTCCCACCCTTTTTTTATTTACCCCCTGTTTTTTGTCTTAATAGACAAGGTAAAGTTTTTATAAACATTCTTCGAAATTGGTTGAAATGTTTACAAATTAGATGCACTGAAATGAAAGCCCCTCCGGAAATGATAATAGTGATTATTATGTCTAAACTTGCAAACAATGGAAGGCATTTCGCTACACCCGGCTTTCGCTACACCCGCCTTTTTATTTTTTTTAAATATCTGCTAAATATGTGTATGTGACCAATACAATTTGATTTGATGTTTAGATAGGTGTAATCTAGCGTGATCCAAGCGTGTTGATTTTTACTCTGAGGGTATCCTGCTATTGACACACTTGTTGAATAAGTAATTGAGGCAGTCTTGGCAGTTCAGGTGAGTGCTGGTTGCAGCCCTATTCCACCCCTTTTTTGTTAATGTATTCATATATGTAAATATACCCTGTGTATTTATGGAAATGCGGAACATATAATATTTTTTTTTACACAAAATATATTTAAAAAATATACCTGATACAATAAGAAAATGTATATATGATTTCATTCTAAGAATAAAATGTGAAATTTGACAATACATTTTATACATGAATTCCAACCAAAATCCCTAAACATTATTTTTGCGGCAGTAAAATATTCTTTATCTGCTATAATTTAGTCAATATCTGATGGATTATAAAAATTCAAAAGTTTGGAGTATCTTTGTCGATTTTCCGACTGTTTCATTTATTAGAATTGTTTTTAAACAATTGGCTTTTTGGTCTTAATTTAAGGTTAGGGTTAGGCATACGGTTAGGAGTGTGGTTAAGGTTAGTGTTAGGTTTAAAGTACAATTTTAAGATGAGAAATTGAAGATATAGGCAGGGTTTACTTTGTGGCTGCGGTAACTTTTTGATGACCCCTACAGTAGAGTACTGCACCATTGAGACTTCAACCATTGAGACCCTGCCAAACGTGCTTCAGAAGAGAAAGGACAGAACATAACATTGGGAAAGAGGGGAGGAGTGAACAAAGAATTACAGAGTTAGTGAGAGGAGAATAGAGGAGTGAGGGGCTAGAGGTGAAAGGGAGGGAGTTTGTGTCATGATTTAGGGATACAGGGATGATTGTGTGTAAGGGGTATGAGGATGACATGGCCAGAATTCCAGCATTGGCTTTGAAGCTCTATGAGCATTGCTCCATTCCTGAGAGTCAGCACAGTGTTTATTTAATTGGAGTGTCCTTCTGTCATTACTGCAGGGTCATCGTCCCTTCAGACAGATGTTACAGTAACTAATGAGAAGCTGGGCTCTCTTTATGAGGTTAAAGTTGACCCCACCCCCCTTCCCTCCTTATCCTTTACCCCTCCATCCTGCCTAACCAAACCCTCCTCAGAGCACAAAGGGTCAACTTTAATCTGCTGAGAGGGGCGGGTGTGTGTGTCTGTGTGTGTGTGAGAGAGGACAGGTCTCAGCTGTACCACTGATTTTGAATCACCTTGACCTGTTCCTTGGGCTTCTTTAGGGGGAAAAAAATGTGTGTACACATAACTTTTGGCTCCCTCTCCGGATGGGCTCCTTTTCATTTCTTCAAACGTGTCCAAATGGCCAACTGCCAATGAAGCTGTTCTTTTCACTCAGCCCTATACTTTAGCAGGCAATAGTCCAACTCACCTCTCACTTCACCTGGAAGCTGTAATCATGCTTTTTGGCATGGACATTCGTAATCAAGTAAAAGTTTCCCTGGCTTTGTCGAGGAAAACAAATTTTCCAATACATTTCTAATTCATCAATGGTTTCTGTATTGGGACATTTGAAGAAATGTTGCAGGTAGGGGAATCTGAGATTGGCTTGTAATCCTCAGATTATCATTTTTGTGATTAAGGATAAATCTTTGTCTGGTAAAACCTGCAGGGATTCAAGTGATTCAGCCTAGGTCTAACCTATACGTTTTGATACACAACATTCTAATGGAGTTAGCTGTTAAACAACCAGGATGTGGTGCTCTCTTCTTTTATTCTGCACGTTGTTGGTGGTTAGAGAGCCAACACCCCAATGCCAGACCCCATGGATATCCCCTGTGGTTCTAACGTCACACACACACACATATATATTCAACCTCCTAAAAGGCCCTTTGTTGAAACACACTGTATGGCACTGCCCAATCCCTGAGTGAATTTGCATGGGGGCTTGTATTCACAGTAAACCATGAGCAATAAAACAATGCCCGGCATTGATGCAACCACTGTTAATAATCCAAATTCATAACAGGAAAAGTATATTTAAAAAAAAAAAAAAAAAAAAAAGTTGTCACATCAAGAGTGTTTTATGTACAGTGGACACTACTCAACGTTGATGAAGATTGTCCTTGTCTAAAGTCTGTCCCTTGGGTCTCTATCTCTGCAGGTCTGGAGCTAGAAGTGGGACGGTATTTGGGAGGCATGAGTGGTACGGTCCGTCAGATCAGTGTGGTGTTGGACCCGAGCATCCCCTATTTCCTGCGGGTGGACTGGGCCGAAGACCTGGGTGCTGGGTTCACTCTCGCCCTCAGTGACGGCAGCTCGTCCTGGATCGGAGAAGGTAAGGGCTAGATGCGGCTTACACAAGTATGTATGTAGATGCATGCATACACCCACACACACACACACACACACACACACACACACACACACACACACACACACACACACACACACACACACACACACACACACACACAGACAAAGTAAGTCCATGGTAGAGGCCCGACTCCTTCACCATCCTCCAGACTGTGTTGTCACCAGGTGTGTTTGGGGTTCTCTTCATAAGGCTTCTTAAGTAGGCACCTGGCCCAACTATGTACCTCGACTCATAGCACTGTGACTGCAGGTCTGTTAGCCAGAGGGACAGCAGCGGGCTTGTTTCATCATCCATATTCACTCATATGGTGCAGCTTACAGGTGTATTACATTGATGAAGCCTTACAAGGCCTGTCTTTGTGTGTGTGTGTGTGAGTGTGTGTGTGCGTGTGTGCACATGCGTGTGCGTGAGTGTATGTGTGTGTGTGTGTGTGTTGAGGGGTGTCCGAGTGAATGCCACACTGTGTCTTTCAACTAAGAAGTTACTTAGTGCACCATTTGTTTTGTGTCATTTAGGAATGGCAACAAAGCACTGCTATATTTGCTTTCATGTACACATGGAACATAGCTACTCTCTTCTCTGGCTGTCCATCTGGGAGATGACAGGCAGTAACGGCATTGTGACAGATATGCACGTGCATGTGTGAGTGTGTGTGTTTGAACCTGTGTTAATTGGGACCCTGGCCCCTTGGAGAGCAGCTGTGCTCCAGCTAATGATCTTCTTCTTGGCTCCTTGCATGCTTTCCTTAAAGCTGGAATTCTTAATTGGTGAGACTGCCACGTCTGTTTGGGATATTCCAACAACAAAGAACTTACAGAAAAATGAACAGTCCCCCCCCCCCCCCCCCCCCCTCTGACATCGTTGCACGCGCGATAGGACAGCAGTGCACAGATTTTTTGATTTTTTTCACGCTGCCGAATACCCCTCTACATTGTTTTCATCAATAAAACAAAAACAATAGCAAAGGCGCTGGGGCGAACAGCGGCGCTGTTTCCCCTCATGCAAATTTTCCCCTAATCTTTAAGCCTCCTTTATACATGCATTTAAAGTATGCATTGTCCTTCCAGTGAGACTTCGGTATAGTCACGTCAGCAATTTTATACAACTCCAGTCCTATTTACTGGCATCAATATCATTGACGGGCCAGTCCACACACCTACATGTTGGTAGCTAAGTAGAAATCAGTCTCTGATTGAAAAGTGAGGATCAATGCCAGAAGAAACCTTGGGGACTAAAGTTGTGTCTTCTTGTTTTAACCCCTGCTTTGTACTCTTACAGTACCAGAGGAGGAGATGATGAGGAAAGCCACAGAGTTGGGAGTGAAAAGGGAGAAATATGTGGAAGATCTTCATCAGGCACTGACCGGAGGAGGAGAAAGCAGAAGAGGAAGAGGAGGAGTGGCAGAAAAGGAGGAGTACCTGTTCCACCTCTCCTCTGACCACGGTTGTCTGTCGTATGACAAGAAGACCCAGAGAGGCGTTTTGGTAAGTGTCAGCAATGGCTACTATAGCATGACACCCCACATGACTCCTTCCCTTTCAAATGGAGATACAGGCTACATCCAAATATCTATGCTAACATACCAGGTAGAATAGTAGCCCAATCCACTGCTTGTTTTTAATCATACAGATCTAGGATATGAATTTGATCACACTGTTGCAGGAGAACTTTCCTGCAATTCAGGACATTTAAAACATATAGTTAATTTCAGGTTTAAAAAGTATTCTGTTTCGTAATTTCCACTTAGAAATTTCAGAATTGATTTTACCTTACGAAAAATTTATCCACCCCTACAAAAATGTCAATTTATTATAATTCACATTTCCTGTTGCTGCAGATTTATTTTCCTGCTGTAGCGAACTGGTCCAAATTAAGATCCTACATCTGTACTACTCCTGGACCAATGGAGAGTTTCCTTTGAACATTCTTTTTAGTCAAGGATTTGAAAGTAGGCTTAATCTGGGCCTGTGAACATGTCCCCAAATGTAAACTGATACTAGGCCTAATGGCTCTCATTGCAAGATCCTCTAGTCTTCTGGTTTCCTATAGGTTTTTCTTATGTGCGGCTCAATTTGTTTGACCACACACTTCATTTCCCATGATGCCCCAAGGACGTAGGTCTCTAGCCACACACAAAAAATAGACAGGAAGTCACTAAGAGGGTTTACAAGGGGCTGTTTAAAGATAAGATGTATTGTTTCTCCACAATCCAGCATAAAGAAGGTTGTGTTCCCTTGAGGGCCACTTGAGGAGAAACCAAGATAACAATCTGGCAATTTATTACCCATCTTATCAGAACAGAATGGTTTAGTCCCTGTGCGTAAATCATGCATTGAAATCACTGGGGGATTTGTGAGAACATTCTTAGTCTTTGCACAGATCTCAAGGTAGGATTTGGTCCATATTGTCCTGTGAGTGGGTGTTTAAAGCCCTGGGGGCCAGGTCACTGGGCGTCCTGGGACCCCTGTCCTGGTAGAGAGAGGGAGGGCTGGAGGGTAAGAAGCTCTGTTAGCAGGGGCCATAAATAACCTGTTTATGAACTAGGGCCGGCTCCATCTAAGACAATGTGAGACAAAAGGTCAGTTACAGAGGACTAATACAAACAGTGTGTGTGTGTGTGTGTGTGCGTGCGTGCGTGCGTGCGTGCGTGCGTGCGTGCGTGCGTGCGTGCGTGCGTGCGTGCGTGCGTGCGTGCGTGCGTGCGTGTTAGGCCTTTATTGAAAATTCCTGGGGTCTGTTTGCATTAAACTTTAACAACTTAGCTGGGTTATCACCTGCTTCTTTTCTTTGCTCTTTTTCTCTCTCATTCTTTTTCACAACACACAGAAGTTGAAAAGTGTAACATGTCTTCTTAGCGAGATAATTTTAGGGTACAAAAGTGACTAAGATGAGGCAAGTTTTCTTCGGGAGCACAAGAAAGGAGAAGAAAGAGTACAAAACAGGTGTTGAACTTAACCTGACATTAATATCTGATGCACATGACCCCTAGAAGTTGTAATGATACACTATATATAATATAAGGTTTGGCTGTTAAACTGCTCTTAAGCAGGTGTTTTAGATGACTTACTCTGACATCAAACTCCTAACGGTGCATTTTACATCCTCACCGTTGCTGGTGGAAAAGATCAAGCTTTTAAATCGTCTTGAAGATTGTGTATTAGCAATGTAGGCTAAGGCGTATCTTTTTTTATACTGTTATTATGGAAGTTCATGATACAGTATGCTCTTGATATTGATATTGCTTGAGTTAACTCACTGTTGGAAATATTAACTGACGTTCTTTCCTTACTGTCTGTATTGGTCGTGCTTTGCAAAGTCAGCAGAAAATGAGAGAAAGAGAGAGAGGGATGATGATGCACTGGTTGAGCTGTTCCCTCTGTGTCTTGCCAGGTGGTTAACAGTCTACACCTGTTGCTTCAGAGTCTGAGGTAGCATTGTGGCACCAGGTGATATTCCTCATTTTGGGTTGAATGTCCACAGCAGCTTGCCCAATCATTATGTCAACACAGCGTCCCTTCACACTAGTGATTTTATGATATAGCTATGTAAAGTCGGAGTGTTTGCAAAAGAAACAACCTGGGTGCTATTGCTATCACATTCACTATGCTCGTAAACTCTGATCTAGGATCAGAAACGCTGATCACACAATCTATTAATCTATAGGCGCACACACCCAGTCTCTGCTGAATAGGGGACTATCTCTGTAAAATGTGTAACATTTTATATTGCCTGTAAATGTTAAGTTAACAACAGTACTCAGTAGTGTGGTCTAGTTGACAATGAGAACAGTGACAGATAGCTGTAAAGAGTGGTGTGTGGAGTGATGAATCATGCTTCACCATCTGGCAGTCCGACGGACGAATCTGAGGTTGGCGTATGCCAAGAGAACACTAGCTGCCCGAATGCATAATGCCAACTGTAAAGTTTGGCGGAGGAGGAATAATGGCCTGGGGCTGTTTTTCATGGTTCAGGCTAGGCCCTTTAGTTCCAGTGAAGGGAAATCTTAATGCTACAGTATACAGTGACATTCTAGACAATTCTGTGCTTCCAAATTTGTGGCAACAGTTTTGGGAAGGCCCTTTCCTGTTTCACCATGACAATACACACAGCGAGATCCATACAGAAATGGTTTATCGAGATCAGTGTCGAACACCTTTGGGATGAATTGGAACGCTGACTGCGAGCCAGGCCTAATCACCCAACATCAGTGCCCGACCTCACTAATGCTCTTGTGGATGAATGGAAGCAAGTCCCTGCAGCAATGTTCCAACATCTAGTGGAAAGCCTTCCCAGAAGAGTGGAGGATGTTATAGCAGCAATGCGGGGACCAACTCCATATTAATGCCCATGATTTTGATGTTGACGAGCAGGTGTCTATATACTTTTGGTCATATAGTGTATGAGTGTATGAGTGCAGATTATACTGACAAACTACAGGCTTCGTTAAATTTTGGATGTCAGTAGATTATCACATAGGGTAGAAGGGATGATAAAGAAGGGATGATGAAGGAAGAGGGGGCGGTCTTCTTGTAACACTCTCAGTCAGCTGGGACTTCTGTGGCAATGATGCTAACTTTGTGTGTTTTTACATAGCTCCCATGGCCTCATTTCAACAGACACCAACTCATGGTTTTGTACAGTAGCATACTGTATAGCCTAGTTAAACATGACTATACCTTGTCTGGGATTCCCTTCCTGCTTTATAAACACCTACAGGACAGTTCCAGTTCTGGGGTAGTTTCCTGAAGGTGCTAATGCCTTTTTCTGAAGCACATTGATTAGTGATTTAGGTATTTTGTTTAGTTTCCTAATCTCCTTCTTAAGCATTGTCACCTGTTGCTTGCATTGATTTCAAGCATAGTTACACATACTGTGAATGCGTTCATATGCAATCAACACAAGACCTATTGATTTTTTGGGCTTCAGTATAGGAATCCTGTGTACTACGGTATGTTGGACTATCCTCTTGTAGAGCCTCGCTACGTTATGACTCACTCTTTCCCCTTCTACACAATGCACTAGCCACTGTATGCTTTTTCCCCATTCGCACAAACTGCCATGCCTGGGGAAATAGCACCCCCATGTTCAGTATATGGCACACACTCCACACTATGTTCCCCCATGACAGGCCTGCCTGAGTTGTCACCATTCCACCCAGACCACAGGCTGATGTGTGGCTGATGTTGTTGGCTAGCCTAGCTGAGGGGGGAACACCCTGACTGTAACTGCTCCTCTTCCTCCCAGAGGACAGGGCGGGTCCAGGAGCATCCAGTCCCAGGGAATTCCCAGAGGCTTCCTATGGAGGCTCTCCAATGTTTGGAGGTTTTGCGTGTTGAGTCACTTCTCTCATACCCTCTCATACCCATTGACAAATGGCGCCGGAAGAAATGGCAGCAGTTATTTGTAACTTATTTTGTACATAATGTTTCTGCAATCGTATCTTATGGCAAAAAAGAGCTTCTGGATATCAGGACAGCGATCACTCACCTCGGATTAGACTAAGATGTTTTCTTCAACAAGCAGGACGCACAGAACATTCTCATAACACCCGACAAGACCAACATCCCAGTTATTTGCTAGAGGAAGAGGTGCAGGTACAGAGGACACAGAGCGGGATGCCTCGTGAGGATCCACAGAAAGTGAGTGGGAAAGCTGCCGTTACCGTCAATATTACTCGCCAACGTGCAATCATTGGACAATAAATAGACAAGGTACGATCACGAATATCCTACCAAAGGGACATCAAAAACTGTAATATCCTATGTTTCAAGGAATCGTGGCTGAATGATGACATGGATATTCAGCTAACGGGATATACGCTGCACCGGCAAGAAAGAAATGCACACTCCGGTAAGACGAGGGGGGGCGGTCTGTGCATATTTGTAAACAACAGCTGTTGCACGAAATCTAAGGAAGTCTCTAGATTTTGCTCGCCTGAAGTAGAGTATATTGTGATAAATTGCAGGCCACACCACTTGCCTAGAGAGTTTTCAGCTATACTTTTCGTGGCTGTTTATTTACCACCACAGACAGATGATGGCACTAAGACCGCACTCAGTTAGCTGTATAAGGAAATAAGCAAACAGGAAACCATTCACCCAGAGGCGGCGCTCCTAGTGGCCGGAGACTTTAATGCAGGGAAACTTAAATCAGTTCTCCCAAATGTTAAATGTGCGACCAGAGGGAAAATATTCTTGATCAACTGTACTCCACACACAGAGACGCATACAAAGCTCCCCTAAACCCTCTATTTGGTAAATCCGACAACAACTCTATCCTCATGATTCCTGCTTACAAGCAACAATTAAAGCAGGAATCACCAGTGACTCGGTCTATAAAAAAGTGGTCAGATGAAGCAGATGCTAAACTACAGGACTGTTTTGTTATCACAGACTGGAACATGTTCCGGGATTCTTCCGATGGCATTGAAGAGTACACCACATCAGTCACTAGCTTTATCAATAAGTGCATCGAGGACGTCGTCCCCATAGTGACTGTACGTACATATCCCAACCAGAAGCCATGGATTACAGGCAACATTCGCACTGAGCTAAAGGGTAGAGCTGCCGCTTTCAAGGTGCAGGATTCTAACCCGGAAGCTTATAAGAAATCCTGCTATGCCCTGCGACGAACCATCAAACAGGCAACGCGTCAATACAGGGCTAAGATTGAACTATACTAGACCGGCTCCGACGCTCATCTTATGTGGCAGGGCTTGCAAACTATTACAAACTACAAAGGGACACGAGCCTACCAAACGAGCTAAATCACTTCTATGCTCGCTTCGAGGCAAGCAACACTGAGGCATGCATGAGAGCATCAGCTGTTCCGGACGACTGTGTGATCACGCTCTCTGTATCCGACGTGAGTAAGACCTTTAAACAGGTCAACATTCACAAGGCTGCGGGGCCAGACGGATTACCAGGACGTGTGCTCCGGGCATGTGCTGACCAACTGGCAGGTGTCTTCACTGACATTTTCAAAATGTCCCTGATTGAGTCTGTATTACCAACATGTTTCAAGCAGACTACCATAGTCTCTGTGCCCAAGAACACAAAGGCAACCTGCCTAAATGACTACAGACCCATAGCACTCACATCCGTAGCCATGAAGTGCTTTGAAAGGCTGGTAATGGCTCACATTAACACCATTATCCCAGAAACCCTAGACCCATTCCAATTTTCATACCTCCCAAACAGATTCACAGATGATGCAATCTCTATTGCACTCCACACTGCCCTTTCCCACCTAGACTAAAGGAACACCTATGTGAGAATGCTATTCATTGACTACAGCTCAGCGTTCAACACCATAGTACCCTCAAAGCTCATCACTAAGCTAAGGATCCTGGGACTAAACATCTCCCTCTGCAACTGGATCCTGGACTTCCTGACGGGCCGCTCCCAGGTGGTAGGGTAGGTAGCAACACGCTGATCCTCAACACTGGAGCCCCCCAGGGGTGCGTGCTCAGTCCCCTCCTGTACTCCCTGTTCACCCACGACTGCATGGCCAGGCACAACTCCAACACCATCATTAAGTTTGCAGACGACACAACAGTTGTAGGCCTGATCACCGACAACGACGAGACAGCCTATAGGGAGACGGTCAGAGACATGGCCAGGTGGTGCCAGAATAACAACCTATCCCTCAACGTAACCAAGACTAAGGAGATGATTGTGGACTACAGGAAAAGGAGGACCGAGCACGCCCCCATTCTCATCGACGGGGCTGTAGTGGAGCAGATTGAAAGCTTCAAGTTCCTTGGTGTCCACATCACCAACAAACTAGAATGGTCCAAACACACCAAGACAGTCGTGAAGAGGGCATGACAAAGCCTATTCCCCCTCAGGAAACTAAAAAGATTTGGCATGGGTCATGAGATCCTCCAAAGGCTCTAGGACAAAAAGGCTTTTCAACAGTTTTTACCCCCAAGCCATAAGACTCCTGAACGGGTAATCAAATGGCTACCTGGACTATCTTCATTGTGTGCCCAACCTCTCTTTTACGCTGCTGCTACTCTCTGTTTATCATATATGCATAGTCACTTTAACTATACATTCATGCACATACTACCTCAATTGGCCCGACCAAGCAGTGCTCCCGCACATTGGCTAACCGGGCTATCTGCATTGTGTCCCGCCACCCACCACCCGCCAACCTCTCTTTTATGCTACTGCTACTCTCTGTTCATCATATATGCATAGTCACTTTAACCATATCTACATGTACATACTACCTCAATCAGGCTGACTAACCGGTGTCTGTATGTAGCCTCGCTACTGTATATAGCCTCGCTGCTGTTATTTGTTTGTCTTTTTACTGTTGTTTTTATGTCTTTACTTACCTATTGTTCACCTAATACCTTTTTTGCACTATTGGTTAGAGCCTGTAAGTAAGCATTTCACTGTAAGGTCTACCTGTTGTATTCGGCGCACGTGACAAATAAACTTTGATTTGATTTGACCCATGACTTGTGGCAAGGGCTTTCTTGCAGCCGCTCACTTGTATGCATTGCCCAGAGCCATATATTTAGATAAATACCTACAGTACACTGCACTTGACACATGTTCAGGTTCTCTTGTTTGGATCTTCTGTTGATTCATTGATGCTCCTCTGTGAAAGTAATACTTGAATGAATAGAGATGTGCTAGTTTGGTGTTGAGGTGAAGTTGGATACTGTCAGGATATTGTCAGCGACATCATCTTTCAGGGGTTCTAGAGAACTATCAGGCTGGGGGATAAATGCTTTACCATGTCAGACACATATTTTTTTTTATATATATACAGTACCAGTCAAAAGTTTGGACATACCTACTCATTCAAGGGTTTTTCTTTATTTTGACTATTTTCTACATTGTACAAAACGATGAAATAACACATATGGAATCATGTAGTAACCAAGAAAGTGTTAAACAAATCAAAATATATTTTATATTTGAGATTCTTCAAAGTAGCCACCCTTTACCTTGATGACAGCTTTGCACGCTCTTGGCATTCTCTCAACCTTTGGTCTGAGAGAGAGGAAAAACATAATTTTCTATTTATTTTTTGCGGATTATGATGCTTCCTATTGGATTTATATGGTCTAGGAAAGTTCCCTGTCCTTTTCTTTGCGCTACATTAACTCACATTAAATATTGTACTTATCCATATTATGACTAGACTACACATGACCTTTCTCACTGTGTTGCCAGTATCCAATGCTATTGTACTACTGTAGTGTGTCTAAAGGTCCATATCATGTCCAACCCATTCTATACCAACGATACCACTGTTTCATCTAGCTGTCTCTACTGGGCATGGAGCTGCTCCAACGCCTGCTTCTGTGGCAGAAAAGAGGAAGAACAGCGATGGAAACTAAAGAAAACAGTGTGATTGAAATGAAAAGGAATTGTCCCCACCCAGCCCAAAACCAAACACGTCTGTGAATACCACAGATACGTCATTGTTGGCAAACAGTCATATAGTGGTGCCCATGTCTAGGGGGCTGTTGCTTTTGTTAGGCAGAATGCATTGATAGATACGCAGGGCGACTTGACTGTTGAGCTTGCCTACCGAAACAGACAAGCTCTGATACAGGTAACACTGCAGGGAAAATGTCTAGATGTCTGTTTTACTTAACGAACTGTAGATAATGTCTTATTAAGAACATGTTCAGTGTTGGGCAGAACAAGTAGTGGTGAAATACAGAATAATTTCAGTCCTATGCCAGACCCCTCTCGGATACAATAGTATATTCTCCTAGAAATAAGGGCGTCCTGTTTTGTGTTTCCATTTTCACAGTTTTGTGTCGTGGTGCGATGCCGCTAATTTGTGTTTGGATAAATCGCTAAACCAACAAAAGCAGACAGGGACCAGAGTAACTGAAAAGTAGGATAATTAATACAACTCAAATTGTGTATTTGGTTGCAAATTACAAAGAAATTTAGACGGCCAGTTCTGTATGACAATTGGAAGAAAGCTGAAACTGAAGATTCGCCAGGCCACAATGGAGGATACAATTTAGGACTAATCCATGTGGTCTGTCTGGGTGTCCATCATTCATCTTTTTATCTGTTTGCACAAGTTGCACTTACACGTATTTGTTAAAGAACTGCATTAATTTTGACATGCAGATTTCTCCCACAATCTTGCCGGAGTCTTTCTGTTACAATCAGACATGTGACCACCCAATAGTGTCATCATGTTCATGGCAAGATCTATTCTTAAGAGAAACATGTCTTCTGTGGCTGCTGGCATATTACACTCATAACAGGAGAGACTTGCATGTCCTCCCCCTGTTTAACACACACACACACACACTAAGCTGTTTAGAAAGGCTCAAATGATCAGTCTTTATCAGGGCATTGCCGCCTCTCACTTCCGTCTCATTATCTTCCCCACAGCCTCTGCTAGGTGGATCTGCTGCTGACAGGGCAAGCTTTCCGCTAGATGCCCACGCTTCCCATAATAAAGACCCCCTCCCACCCCAAAACACACATACAGTGCTATCGGATCACACACCCGCACGTATGCACACACACACACACATAATTGTTTTCCAGAGATACATGCCATTTTGAGCTAGGAAAGGGGGATATGGCTAATGGTTGCGTGGGCTCCAACAGTAGTCCTGTAATAATGTGTACTGTCTACTAAGTCCTGTCTGTTGAAATAATGTGTACTGAGTACTAAGTCCTGTCTGTTGTAATAATATATACTGTCTATTAAGTCCTGTCTGTTGTAATAATGTGTACTCTCTACTAAATCCTGTCTGTTGTAATGTGTACTCTCTACTAAATCCTGTCTGTTGTAATGTGTACTCTCTACTAAATCCTGTCTGTTGTAATGTGTACTCTCTACTAAATCCTGTCTGTTGTAATAATGTGTACTCTCTACTAAATCCTGTCTGTTGTAATGTGTACTCTCTACTAAATCCTGTCTGTTGTAATAATGTGTACTGTTTACTAAGTCCTGTCTGTTGTAATAATGTGGACTCTCTACTAAATCCTGTCTGTTGTAATGTGTACTGTATAGTAAGCAATTAATGGGGTTTCACCTTGCAGACTCTGCAACATAGGGTCATTTTCCTTAAAGTTTCTTATAGCACAGTATGGATGAAATCGCTTAACTTTTTGGAAAACCAAAGGATGTCTAGATTATCAAGTAGACTTTGCCTTTATGAATGAGTTCATTGTGTCCCTGCTCCCAGTGTAACCAGGGTGACTTCAGGACATTCACTTGGGAGTTGGATGCTCCCAGTGTAACCAGGGTGACTTCAGGACATTCACTTGGTAGTTGGATGCTCCCAGTGTAACCAGGGTGACTTCAGGACATTCACTTGGGAGTTGGATGCTCCCAGTGTAACCAGGGTGACTTCAGGACATTCACTTGGGAGTTGGATGCTCCCAGTGTAACCAGGGTGACTTCAGGACATTCACTTGGGAGTTGGATGCTCCCATAAGGAATGCCTTGTTCCCCTCTATGCCCACTATGTGTTTCCATTTTCACTGGGGTCATGTCCCTTTCCCTTTGTCCTCCAGTCCTACATTCCACCTCCCCTCCCTGCTGCTGAACTTCTGGGTCTGGGCACTGACTGTCTGGACTAGGTCTATATATATATATATATATATATATATACACTGCTCAAAAAAATAAAGGGAACACTTAAACAACACAATGTAACTCCAAGTCAATCGCACTTCTGTGAAATCAAACTGTCCACTTAGGAAGCAACACTGATTGACAATAAATTTCACATGCTGTTGTGCAAATGGAATAGACAAAAGGTGGAAATTATAGGCAATTAGCAAGACACCCCCAAAAAAGGAGTGATTCTGCAGGTGGTGACCACAGACCACTTCTCAGTTCCTATGCTTCCTGGCTGATGTTTTGGTCACTTTTGAATGCTGGCGGTGCTCTCACTCTAGTGGTAGCATGAGACGGAGTCTACAACCCACACAAGTGGCTCAGGTAGTGCAGTTCATCCAGGATGGCACATCAATGCGAGCTGTGGCAAAAAGGTTTGCTGTGTCTGTCAGCGTAGTGTCCAGAGCATGGAGGCGCTACCAGGAGACAGGCCAGTACATCAGGAGACGTGGAGGAGGCCATAGGAGGGCAACAACCCAGCAGCAGGACCGCTACCTCCGCCTTTGTGCAAGGAGGTGCACTGCCAGAGCCCTGCAAAATGACCTCCAGCAGGCCACAAATGTGCATGTGTCTGCTCAAACGGTCAGGAACAGACTCCATGAGGGTGGTATGAGGGCCCGACGTCCACAGGTGGGGGTTGTGCTTACAGCCCAACACCGTGCAGGACGTTTGGCATTTGCCAGAGAACACCAAGATTGGCAAATTCGCCACTGGCGCCCTGTGCTCTTCACAGATGAAAGCAGGTTCACACTGAGCACATGAGCACATGTGACAGACGTGACAGAGTCTGGAGACGCCGTGGAGAACGTTCTGCTGCCTGCAACATCCTCCAGCATGACCGGTTTGGCGATGGGTCAGTCATGGTGTGGGGTGGCATTTCTTTGTGGGGCCGCACAGCCCTCCATGTGCTCGCCAGAGGTAGCCTGACTGCCATTAGGTACCGAGATCTTCAGACCCCTTGTGAGACCATATGCTGACACATGCACATTTGTGGCCTGCTGGAGGTCATTTTGCAGGGCTCTGGCAGTGCACCTCCTTGCACAAAGGCGGAGGTAGCGGTCCTGCTGCTGGGTTGTTGCCCTCCTACGGCCTCCTCCACGTCTCCTGATGTACTGGCCTGTCTCCTGGTAGCGCCTCCATGCTCTGGACACTACGCTGACAGACACAGCAAACCTTTTTGCCACAGCTCGCATTGATGTGCCATCCTGGATGAACTGCACTACCTGAGCCACTTGTGTGGGTTGTAGACTCCGTCTCATGCTACCACTAGAGTGAGAGCACCGCCAGCATTCAAAAGTGACCAAAACATCAGCCAGGAAGCATAGGAACTGAGAAGTGGTCTGTGGTCACCACCTGCAGAATCACTCCTTTTTTGGGGGTGTCTTGCTAATTGCCTATAATTTCCACCTTTTGTCTATTCCATTTGCACAACAGCATGTGAAATTTATTGTCAATCAGTGTTGCTTCCTAAGTGGACAGTTTGATTTCACAGAAGTGTGATTGACTTGGAGTTACATTGTGTTGTTTAAGTGTTCCCTTTATTTTTTTGAGCAGTGTATATATATATATATATATATATATATATATATCCTGTCTATATATATATACACACACACACACACACACACACACACACACACACACACACACACACACACACACACACACACACACACACACACACACACACACACACACACACACACACACACACACACACACACACACACACTAGGGATTCCCCTCAGACACTTACACTGATTAGCACTAGTTTATGTCTCTGATTGAAGCAGAGTGGTGTGGGTGTGTACTGTGGGCAGCCATACCCAAAGATCTAGATACCAAATAGAAAAAGTAGGCATCCAACTCCAGTCTTCCCCCCTCTACTTCAACAGGCTCCCTGCTCTTTTCCTTAGGCTATTACCCTCCCCTCACCCCCGTCTGTTCCTCTCATACTGTGATTCCTTACTCTATTGATGTGGGGGGGTGACAGGAGAAGCTGGTAAATAAAAGCCAGGGCCCAGTTTTTCAAAAGTTATCTACCTGGATTTCGCCTATTGGATAGGTTTCATATAAATACAATGAATAGAACAGACAAATAATTTTTCACTTGAATGGGGACTCCTGTTCTATTCATTCTATTTCTATGCATTTCATTCTCTCCAATAAAACTGAGCCCTGGCGTATTGTCCTAAGCTGTGCTCCGCACGCTACCGCTGGCATTTATCTGTGTCGGATGTATAAGACAGGGGAATAATGGAAGTGTGTCTGTGTGATGGGCATATGGGTACTGTATGGCGGATGGGTGTACATATACAGTATGCTGGCTGTTATGTCTGTATTGAGAGAGCACATGGAACATGTTTTCTTTAAGGATATTTTTCTTAAGGATGTGTGTGTATGAGGGGCAGGCAGTTGTGTGTTAGACTACAAAGTGGGGAGGTATATTCTGAGGGTCGAAGATGTGTTTGTAAATGTGGACATAGCGGGTTGGGGTAATAAGGCTGGGGTCATAACTGTGTGTGTCTACAAATTGGGGAATGTATGGTATGTATAAGTCATTTGTATGTGAATGGATTCCTCACAGAGATGCATCTCAATTGTCTGAAGGACCTTCCTCCCCTTGACCTTCCTTCCCTTGTATCCTTGTTTCCTTTTCGTTATATTCACTTACAGGAATAACCAGACAGGTGAATGCAAATCTCCCTATTGAATAGCAAGTATATATGTGCTATGCAGTGTGTTCATCAGCACTAGCAATATGCAAATGCACAATTCACAAGTTAACAAATTCCACATGAAAACAGAAAGATGTGTTTGCTTTGTCTGAAAGGAGGCCTTTTTTTCAATACCCCAGCTCTCTGTGAAAGGGTAGCCTATATCGGTCACACAGGATGGCAGTTCTGGTTCTGCCCAGTTATCTGCCCACACCCTGGCAAGGCCTGGCACAGGGCACAGACGTTGACCTTTAGCTTTATCACTGCGTCTCAGAAGGAAAAGAAAAGTCAAAGAAAAGTAAAGGAATGAGAGAAGCAAGACTTCATCCTGTTTGTCTTTCCACAGAGACTTCATCCTGTCTGTCTTTCCACAGAGACTTCATCCTGTCTGTCTTTCCACGAGACTTCATCCTGTCCGTCTTTCCACGGAGACTTCATCCTGTCTGTCTTTCCACAGAGACTTCATTCTGTCTTTCCACAGAGACTTCATCCTGTCCGTCTATCCACGGAGACTTCATCCTGTCCGTCTTTCCACGGAGACTTCATCCTGTCCGTCTTTCCACGGAGACTTCATCCTGTCTGTCTTTCCACGGAGACTTCATCCTGTCCGTCTTTCCACGGAGACTTCATCCTGTCCGTCTTTCCACGGAGACTTCATCCTGTCCGTCTTTCCACGGAGACTTCATCCTGTCCGTCTTTCCACGGAGACTTCATCCTGTCCGTCTTTCCACGGAGACTTCATCCTGTCTGTCTTTCCACGGAGACTTCATCCTGTCTGTCTTTCCACAGAGACTTCATTCTGTCTTACCACAGAGACTTCATCCTGTCTGTCTTTCCACGGAGACTTCATCCTGTCCATCTTTCTGCACCTCTTCTAGTATAATACGATGTGGTGATCCTTTGGGGATTTTCTGAGATGGAGAAATCAACAGTTCCTGAAAGAATGGCTGTTCTGCTCAACAAGTCTGCAATATGTTTTGTTTTTCACGGTGTGCATCACACACACACACACACACACACACTGAGTACTTTACATGCACAGTGATAATTCGATATTAAACTGATTATGCCAGTAGGCAGATTATGCAATAGTCATGTAAACACCTTACTCTGCTTATCTTAATCGGCGTATGGTCAAAATCAAAGTAAACTTACGCCGATTAAAACACCTGGTTTTCAGGGCAGTCTTTCGAATTATTAGGACATATAAACACCTTAACCGGTGTTCCAGCAGTGTATTTGATCTGCTCATGTGTTGGCGCCAGCCGAGCGAGCCTCCCTCTTTAGCGTGAGTGAAGTGAGTTCAGAACAACTGAATGTATACATCTTAGAAGTAGTTTTCACATACAAGCTTTATATGTCCCAAAAATAACATGGTTGCTGTGGTAGAACATTTCTTTTGATTGGCGATTTTCGGCATTTATCAGAGTGCCATCAGGTAGCCTGATTTCAGATGTGTCCATGTAAACAGGATTATTAAGGAAATCCTTCTTCTTCCAAAGCATGTAAACGTTTTAATTTGAACTATTATATTCATCTGACTATCCACAATAATCACAATATGTAACCATACTCATTGTTTGCATTAGTCCTGTGTAACTGAGCTTTTGTCTCAAAATGTCTTAGATGGAGCTGGCCCTAGTTCATAAATAGGTTCTTTATGCCTCTGCTAACAGAGCTTCTTACCCCCCAGCCCTACCTCTCTCTACCTGGACAGGGGTCCCAGGACGCCCAGTGACCTGGCCCCCAGGGCTTTAAACACCCACTCACAGGACAATATGGACCCAACATAGCCTAAACACATTACGTTGGTCACTGGCAAGAAGGACTTGTGTCAAGGAAACAGTTTGTCGTCAGAATGAGAGGGAGCAGAGAAACAAATGTGCACATAATGATCTTCGAAATGTAATGAGCTGCAAAACCAACTGAATACAAGAGGCCCAGAACAGGAGTAGCCAAGCTGCAGTCGACTTCAGGGCTCAATGTGACTTGTCAGAGTGTTAGTGTACACAAGGGTTATAGTTTACCCCATGCTGTTATGACCTCTTCTACTCCCCTAACCTATCATTATAGTGATACATGAAACAGCACATCTTACAGGCAGAGTCATGTGAACCAGGGATGAACCACGGGGTCACAGAGATGTACTGTACTTTACAGTATAGATAGACTGACCTGTGATTAGCCACACTGAGCTGACTGATACTCTGCAATGGCATGGGGGTGAAGGAAGAGATCTGAGGGAAGAAGTGAAGGTATGGGGGTGAAGGGAGAGATCTGAGGGAAGAAGTGAAGGCATGGGGGTGAAGGGAGAGATCTGAGGGAAGAAGTGAAGGCATGGGGGTGAAGGGAGAGATCTGAGGGAAGAAGTGAAGGCATGTGGGTGAAGGGAGAGATCTGAGGGAAGAAGTGAAGGCATGTGGGTGAAGGGAGAGATCTGAGGGAAGAAGTGAAGGCATGGGGGTGAAGGGAGAGATCTGAGGGAAGAAGTGAAGGCATGGGGGTGAAGGGAGAGATCTGAGGGAAGAAGTGAAGGCATGGGGGTGAAGGGAGAGATCTGAGGGAAGAAGTGAAGGCATGGGGGTGAAGGGAGAGATCTGAGGGAAGAAGTGAAGGCATGGGGGTGAAGGGAGAGATCTGAGGGAAGAAGTGAAGGCATGGGGGTGAAGGGAGAGATCTGAGGGAAGAAGTGAAGGCATGTGGGTGAAGGGAGAGATCTGAGGGAAGAAGTGAAGGCATGTGGGTGAAGGGAGAGATCTGAGGGAAGAAGTGAAGGCATGGGGGTGAAGGGAGAGATCTGAGGGAAGAAGTGAAGGCATGGGGGTGAAGGGAGAGATCTGAGGGAAGAAGTGAAGGCATGGGGGTGAAGGGAGAGATCTGAGGGAAGAAGTGAAGGCATGGGGGTGAAGGGAGAGATCTGAGGGAAGAAGTGAAGGCATGGGGGTGAAGGGAGAGATCTGAGGGAAGAAGTGAAGGCATGGGGGTGAAGGGAGAGATCTGAGGGAAGAAGTGAAGGCATGGGGGTGAAGGGAGAGATCTGAGGGAAGAAGTGAAGGCATGGGGGTGAAGGGAGAGATCTGAGGGAAGAAGTGAAGGGGGTTGGAGTTGAAGTAAGAACAAAGCCTTACTTAAGTGTGACTCAGTGTGACACATCATTACCTGAACACACGTACACTTTCTAAACCTTTGCTCAGATTCACCTTTGCGCGTTCAAACATGACGGTCACTCACACAGACCTGTGTACAAACACCCTCTAGTTAAACAGCTCTTTCATTTGAAACTCTGCACATTACTTTTATCATCTCTTATTAAACACACCTACAGTTTCATAGACTCAGGCTGTGAGGTTCAGCCTGCATAGGATCAGTCAGTAACATCTTCATTTTGGTCTTATTTTTACGAGGTTGGGAAGCTGTCTTTCAATATAACCTGGGTGGTCTCCTCCAAATCTTGAAGCCATTAGTGCATTGTTAAAGTACTGATTTACATCGCCATGTCGTAATCAGCCCTCGTTTTTGGGGCTCTTTCACAGCCGTTATATCGGCTGTTTGGCAACACCAAGGCCGATGGCAGCCCTTAGGTTAGCAATCACACAAAACAAGGACAGGGAGTCTGAGGGGGGTTAATGTGCATTGTGGTATTTTAGCTTTGTATTGTCATGTTTTTGAGTGTTGAAAGCTATATAGTTAGTGAACAATACCATATTATGCTGTATATTGAAAACAGAAGAGCATAACTTTGTTTATTTAGAAATTAATGAGACAGAGCTGTATAAAGGGCCCTATTCTGCAAGCCAAAGTATTGAATAACATATAAACCAAATCAGTGATCTCCAAACACAATGAAATCCTTACAGGAATTAAACATTGATTTTAGTACCATGAAATACAAACACTGGTGGAAAGAGTTGCATTATATTAAAATGAAATAAACAATCATTATGTTTTTCCAAAATTGAAATTACTAGCAGAAGTCAGAATAAACTAGCATTGTGCAAGTTATTTAAATACTGTATAAGAGTGAACTAGCATGGTCTAGTCACAGTAAAAATGAGGAACACTGTACACGTATAACTTCTCACAAACTTGTGTTCAGGTTTCCTTAATTTTACTGTGACTGGGTCTGAGTACACGGGGAGAAAGAGACCAGCAGGAAGGGAAACATAGAGAGGACGGTGATGATGAGGAGTGTCTACTTTGACACGATCAGGTTCACAGTGCCAGGAGAAAACAGCTGTGTGGCCTGCCAGGACAACTCTGGCCTAGACAAAAATTACAAGCATTTAATGAGAGCTTTTGAAGACGCCAGCCTTTATTACAGTGGGTCAACGACCCCAACACAGCCCAGCAAAGATTTAGCACCTCACTACCTTCTGGTTTCCCAACTCATCATGAGGCATGCATCCTCTTTCTCTATGGGGGGAATTCAGACCTGAGGTATGCATATGTAAAATTAACTTAATTCCTTTTTCAAACACTTCCCTCTTGAATTTAAGCATGGGGAAATGCATGTATTAATTCTCTCATAATTCCACCACCTTTACACGTGAGGAAACTATCAATAAGGTCCAGCAACCTGTCGGTTCCAAGTGGAAAAACATCAACTTTCTTTTTTCTTGTAGAAATAACACCATTCTCCATGCACTGTAATTTACAAATTGATAAGAGCTATAAATAAGACCTAGGTAAATGAGTCATCTGTTTGGACAGGGGGGTTGTAAATATAAAATCACACTTGTTTTAGATCTATTTGAACTTATAGTCAGTCGGTGGAAACAAATGTGAAACCAGTCATATAACACACACACACCCACATACACACAAATACATTCATGCTACACACACATCACAACTGCTGCTGTTAATACTGCACAAATTAAACACTTGCCCCCCAATCCCCCCTTCCCTGAAATGTGTAAATATTGTGCCTTCCTGTATTATACTTATGATTAAAGGTTTATTCTATTCTACCGAGACATTTACTTTATGTTCATATTCTTATGTTTTATCATTTGTAATTGCTGTTGCATTGTCGAGAAGGAACCTGCAAGTAAACATTTTGCTACATTTCTTTAAATGGACAATTCTGTGAACTATCTTGTGTATATCTTTTAATACCTGTTGGCAATGGTGTCCGCTAGAGATTACGTGCAGGAGCTTGCAGTTTTGCATGTAGTTTTGTAGTTTTGCATGATGTCTACTTTGATGCTAATTAGCATTTTCGAATCTGAGAGTAAATAGAGGCGAATAAATTGATAAAAGTCACCTTGTCCGCGAGAGATTTACATGGTTATCAAAACGTCATGCCAGTGAAAGGATACACGAAACACAGGCCTTATTTTAAGTGTTTCTAAAATTCCCTATGGGAAAAATGAATGGTATAAAAACGATTGGAACCTTTTCCCTGTTTGACCGCTAGCTTTTATGGGTATTATGACACCTCCACTGTAGGGCTCTATATCGTAAATAAATTTATGAAAACAAAAATTTGCTTTTGGGTCTTAATTTAAGGTTAGGGTTAGGCATAAAGTTAGCAGTGTGGTTAAGTTTAGGGTTAGATTTAGGGTTAGATAAAATCTGATTTTAAGAAGATAAAATGTAGAAATAGGTGGGGTTTATGACTTTGTGGCTGTGAGGCCTGAGTTTCTCACTTGGAAAGTATGAAAATCAACCAATACGCAAATAACTTAATTTGAACTCAGAGGTTCAGATTTTCAGACTCATGAACACACCATCTGGCAAGCCAAAATAGTTATTGAGCAAGGATGGTTAACTTGCAAGCACCCCTTTTGAGCAAGCTCTATCCTCAATATTGTGCTCTCTTCTTTTGTCTTCAAATCAAATTAAATCAAAGTTTTTCACGTGAGCCGAATACAACAGGTGTAGACCTTACAGTGAAATGCTTACTTACAGGCTCTAACCAATAGTGCAAAAACGGTATTAGGTGAACAATAGGTAAGTAAAGAAATAAATAACAACAGTAAAAAGACAGTGAAAAATAACAGTAGCGAGGCTATAAAAGTAGCGAGGCTACATAAAGACACCGGTTAGTCGGGCTGATTGAGGTAGTATGTACATGTAGATATGGTTAAAGTGACTATGCATATATGATGAACAGAGAGTAGCAGTAACGTAAAAGAGGGGGTGGTGGGTGGCGGGACACAATGCAGATAGCCCGGTTAGCCAATGTGCGGGAGCACTGGTTGGTCGGGCCAATTGAGGTAGTGTGTACATGAATGTATAGTTAAAGTGACTATGCATATATGATAAACAAAGAGTAGCAGCAGCGTAAAAGAGAGGTTGGGGGGGGCGCACATTGCAGATAGTCCGGGTAGCCATTTGATTACCTGTTCAGGAGTCTTATGGCTTGGGGGTAAAAACTGTTGAGAAGCCTTTTTGTCCTAGACTTGGCACTCCGGTACCGCTTCCCATGTGGTAGTAGAGAGAACAGTCTATGACTGGGGTGGCTGGGGTCTTTGACAATTTTTAGGGCCTTCCTTTGACACCGACTGGTGTAGAGGTCCTGGATGGCAGGCAGCTTAGCCCCAGTGATGTACTGGGCCGTACGCACTAGTCAGGATGCTCTCGATGTTGCAGCTGTAGAACATTTGGAGCATCTCAGGACCCATGCCAAATCTTTTTAGTTTCCTGAGGGGGAATAGGCTTTGTCGTGCTCTCTTCACGACTGTCTTTGTGTGTTTGGACCATTCTAGTTTGTTGGTGATGTGGACAACAAGGAACTTGAAGCTCTCAACCTGCTCCACTACAGCTCCGTCGATGAGAATGGGGGAATGCCCGGTCCTCCTTTTCCTGTAGTCCACAATCATCTCCTTAGTCTTGGTTACGGTGAGGGGTAGGTAGTTATTCTGGCACCCCCCGGCCAGGTCTCTGACCTCGTCCCTATAGGCTGTCTCGTCGTTGTCGGTGCTCAGGCCTACCACTGTTGTTTCGTCTGCAAACTTAATGATGGTGTTGGAGTTGTGCCTGGCCATGCAGTCGTGGGTGAACAGGGAGTACAGGAGGGGACTGAGCACGCATCCCTGGGGGGCTCCATTGTTGAGGTTCAGCTTGACAGATGTGTTGCTACCTACCCTCACCACCTGGTGGCGGCCCGTCGGGAAGTCTAGGATCCAGTTGCAGAGGGAGGTGTTTAGTCCCAGGATCCTTAGCTTAGTGATGAGCTTTAGGGTACTATGGTGTTGAACGCTGAGCTGTAGTCAATGAATAGCATTCTCACATAGGTGTTCCTTTTGTCCAGGTGGGAAAGGGTGGTGTGTGGAGTGCAATAGAGATTGCATAACCTGTGGATCTGTTTGGGCGGTATGCAAATTGGAGTGGGTCTAGGGTTTCTGGGATAATGGTGTTGATGTGAGCCATTACCAGCCTTTCAAAGCACTTCATGGCTACGGGGTCTGTAGTCATCTAGGCAGGTCACCTTTGTGTTCTTGGGCACAGTGACTATGGTGGTCTGCTTGAAACATGTTGGTATTACAGACTCAATCAGGGACATGTTGAAAATGTCAGTGAAGACACCTGCCAGTTGGTCAGCACATGCCCGGAGCACACGTCCTGGTAATCTGTCTGGCCCCGCAGCCTTGTGAATGCTGACCTCTTTAAAGGTCTTACTCACGTCGGCTACGGAGAGCGTGATCACGCAGTCGTCTGGAACAGCTGATGCTCTCATGCATGCCTCTCATGCAGTGTTGCTTGCCTCGAAGCGAGCATAGAAGTGATTTAGCTCGTCTGATAGGCTCGTGTCACTGGGCAACTCTACTTTGTAGTCTGTAATAGTTTGCAAGCCCTGCCACATAAGACGAGCGTCGGAGCCGGTGTAGTATGATTCAATCTTAGCCCTGTATTGATGCCTTTGCCTGTTTGATGGTTCGTCGCAGGGCATAGCAGGATTTCTTTAAAGCTTCCGGGTTAGAGTCCCGCACCTTAGAAGCGGTAGCTCTACCCTTTAGCTCATTGCGAATGTTGCCTGTAATCATTGGGTTCTGGTTGGGGTATGTACGTACAGTCACTGTGGGGACGACGTCCTCGAAATTTGGTAGAACTGATTTAAGTTTCCCTGCATTAAAGTCTCCGGCCACTAGGAGCGCCGCCTCTGGGTGAGTGGTTTCCTGTTTGCTTATTTCCTTATAAAGCTAACTGAGAGCGGTCTTAGTGCCATCATCTGTCTGTAGTGGTAAATAAACAGCCATGAAAAGTACAACTGAAAACTCTCTAGGCAAGTGGTGTGGCCTGCAATTTATCACAATATACTCTACTTCAGGCGAGCAAAATCTAGAGACTTCCTTAGATTTTGTGCAACAGCTGTTGTTTACAAATATGCACAGACCGCCCCCCCTCGTCTTACCGGAGTGTGCTGTTCTATCTTGCCGGTGCAGCGTATATCCCGTTAGCTGAATATCCATGTCATCATTCAGCCACAATTCCGTGAAACATAGGATATTACAGTTTTTGATGTCCCGTTGGTAGGACATTCGTGATTGTACCTAGTCTAATTTATTGTCCAATGATTGCACGTTGGCGAGTAATATTGACGGTAATGGCAGCTTTCCCACTCACTTTCTGCGGATCCTCACGAGGCATCCCGCTCTGTGTCCTCTGTACCTGCGTCTCTTCCTCTAGCAAATAACGGGGATGTTGGCCTTGTCGGGTGTTAGGAGAATGTCTTGTGCGTCCTGCTTGTTGAAGAAAACATCTTCATCTAGTCCGAGGTGAGTGATCAATGTCCTGATATCCAGAAGCTCTTTTTTGCCATAAGATACGGTTGAGAACAGCTTCAATTAATTTGATGCGTTTGATACCATTCCATTTATTCCATTCCATACATTAGAATGAGCCCATCCTCCTATACTGTAGCTCCTTCCACCAGCCTTCTTTGATTTTCTTGCTACCAAATGTTATCATGAAACAATGCTAGATAGCTCGAGGGAACATTACGTAAAGCTAGCTACGTTTACTAGTGAAATATTGGGAGTCTTATCTATGTAGCTAGCTAGCTAATGAAATTTTAGCCTGTTAGCTACCTATCGTTAACCGTGACCTCGCCCCTAGGCTCAATTGCTACCACATCTGGTGGATGCATCCTTGTTGCAATTTTATTAGCTGACCATCTAATCTCGGACCCTCCTTGACCATGTCATTGTCCTTGACCATGTCATTGTCCTTGCCCTCATCATTGATGCTGTACATGAAGCTGCCAACCGTGTGGAAATATAACATGAATCTGCTTGAAACCACGAAACCACGAAACTGCAGCAACCATCATCAATGCAGAGGCAACTGGATGATCTCAGCACCTGGACCGCTACCAATGACATGCTTCTCAATGAGAATAAATGTGTATTGATGCATGTCACCTTCTCTGAAAACCCAGCCTGCACCACCACTCTTCATCAACGGTGTCCCCCTGTCAGAGACATCAAAGTTCAGGGTGCTGGGTCTCACTGTCCAGCAGGACCTGCGCTGGAGCAGCCAGGTTGACACCATGACCACAAGCACCAGCAGGAAGCAGTTCCTCCTCAAGCGCATTCAGCACTTCTCTGTAACCACAGCAGACCTACTGTCCAGTAGGTTCCGGAGTATGCTGTCCCTGGCACCCTAGCCTCACTCAAACCCTGACTACTCAGGTGTTTTGCTAGTTTAGGATTTACCATTTGATCATTATTTATGATTGGTTTTATAATTATAAGTATATGTACAATTCAGTCTATGACTGCGAGAAATCAATGAAAGGTACTACTAGCCATGGCCTAACTAGCTAACATATCTAGCTAGCTAATTCATCCAGCTAGCGCCATCCGGTATTTAGACCACTTCATAGAGAGGGAAAGAGTGACTGAGAGAGAGGGTGGAGCTGTGCGTTATGTCATTCAGTTAGCTACTCCAGCCACCTTGACCTCAACAACATCACAATCTTTGACAACATATTAGCTAGCATAACCCAATTGATGTGATTGAGTTACTACTGTAGCTACAATTCCACTTTGTTATAGCTACATGCACTAGTAAGGACCATCACAGGTCACTTTGCCATACAGATTTTAAAGGTACTTTTTTGGATGCTTATAGGCTAGTAGATATGACCCAGACAAGTTCCCATTCGTAGGAGGGTGAAAGATGGGAGACGGCTAGCCAGAAGCGGAGACAGCCCCCCTCAAGCTGACAGGTTTATAAGGAACACTCACTGTACCACCAGTCTGTCTCCTTCAGGAAACAACAGCAGACACACAACGGGCTACCTCATTACCTGAGAGAGTGAAGCTTAGAAGGGGGGAGTGTGTTCAACATGTTCAACATGTTACAGAAAGAGAGCAAAATGCAGTAAATCAACTCCCACCCTGTCTCTGTCTGATGACCTCACCTTGGCACCATTTGATGACTTATTTTCTTATCCTTTTTGAAAGGCTCCCTATATTTGACAGCTCTCTGTCTATGCGCTCAGATCAATGGATGTTCACTGTGTGCATGTACAGGCATTCCTGTGTTGTTAGTGTATAAAAACAGAGAATGACGATTATGGGACGCCCCATAATGACACGTCAGTCAAGAGCCCCTAGGAGGTACAGTACTGTAGCTAGATGTGTCTGGAACGATTAATTAAGTTGACTGTTATACCTTGTTTACAAGGAGTGGGGATGGTGAGGGGGACAAGAGAGGAGACGAGAAAAAGCTTGGAACATTTATTTTCCCTATCCAATCTCACCTTCTTGCCTTTCTCCTCTCTTTCCCTACATCTCTCCCTCTCACCAAGGAGGACGTGAGATGAAGCGAGAGAGAGGGAGCTTTGGAACTTTAAGTCTTCAAGCCACCGAGGCCGAGATCCTGAAAGTCGAGTATCTCCTCTAAAGCCCTCCATTCTGATAAACAACTTTGAGTTCCTCTTGTGCTGAGAGGCTGCTTCCTTGCTGCTGAATGCCCGTTTGGGTGGTTAGAGAGCTGGGTGCTTGTTCTGTAGTGGGTTCTAAAGCGATAGTAGTGAATCCCACACTGATATTGTTTCCTCACACACACCACACACCTACTAACACTTTGCATAAACACACAGGCACACACTCAAGAAGAGAACTTCACTTAGTCTTTCTTTCTGTCTGTTTCTCTCTCTCCCTCTACTTTCCCAACCATCTCTCTGTCTATTTCTGTCTGTTTCTCTCTCTCCCTCTACTTTCCCAACCATCTCTCTGTCTGTTTCTCTTTCTCCCTCTACTTTCCCAACCATCTCTCTGTCTGTTGTATGTCTCTATGTGTAGGTGAACATGGGTGCAGTGGAGCTGTACCCTGCCCCTGTGGATCTCAACAGGGAGATGATAGCCCACACTCTGGAGCACAGCGCTGACCTGGAGGCAGAGAACAGACGGCTGCAGGAGAGGAATCAGACACTCCGGCAGGAGCGGGAGCACCTCCTTGCAGAGTAAGGACTGTGTATGTGTGCACGCGTGCATGTGTATGTTTAGATTGAGGGCACTAAAAAAGGAAGTAACTTTCCACTTTTACGATGCAGTCCACTTATCTGTGGGTTGTTGTGCCCGTGCTCCTCGTCTTAGGTCTACTCCCTAGCCCTCTTTCCCCAGAGACTCAACAATGACATCATCACTCAATAACATCATCACTAGCCGCCCAAGTGAGAGGAGAGAGTTTCCCACGTCCAGGCCACAAAGACTTTCTGGGAATTGACTTCAATTAATTAATTATTATTTTTTTTTTTTCTCTTTTTTTTTTTTTTTCTTTCCTCCCTGATCCCTTGAGGAGCTGAAAAAGCCAGACAGTAGAGTGGCTCATGTCTGGCCAAGGTGGGGCACATCATCATCCCAACAACACCCACCCAAAGTTCTCTCTCTCAATTCAATTCAAAGTGGCTTTAAAGCAAGTGAAATAAGCCATTAACAAAAGTGAGAAAAAAACAAAAAAGCACATAAAACACCTAAAAGAATATACAGTTAACATTGCACTCATAAAGGTTTCAAAGGGATGAATATGTTTCAAATTTATTATTATCAGCTTTGTACACTGTTTAACCATGTGCACATAGTTGTAGTACGAATAGTAGGGGATGATAAGTACACAGATAAATATTGGTTGTATTTACAATGTTGTTTGTGCTCCACTGGTTGCCCTGTTTTCATGGCGATGGGTCACAAATCTTACTGCACATTGCGGTATTTATCCTAACAGATATGGGGGTTTATCAATGTTTGATTTGTTTTCAAATTCTTTGTGGATCTGTGTGATCTGTGGGAAATATGTGTCTGTAATATGGTCATAACTTTGGCAATAGGTAAGGAAGTGAAGCTCAGTTTCCACCTCATTTATTTGGGCAGTGGGCACATAGGCATACCTCTCTCTCTCTCTCTCTCTCTGTCTCTCTGTCTCTCTGTCTGTCTGTCTCTCTCTCTCTCTCTCTCTCTCTCTCTCTCTCTCTCTCTCTCTCTCTCTCTCTCTGTCTCTCTCTCTCTCTCTCTCTCTCTCTCTGTCTCTCTCTCTCTCTCTCTCTCTCTCTCTCTCTCTCTCTCTCTCTCTCTCTCTCTCTCTCTCTCTCTCTCTCTCTCTCTCTCTCTCTCTCTCTCTCTCTCTCTCTCTCTCTCTCTCTATCTATCTATCTATCTATCTATCTATCTATCTATCTATCTATCTATCTATCTATCTATCTATCTATCTATCTATATATATGACATTGTGGCATTAATAGTGTGCGTGCGTACACACACACCACTAATGTGATGATACCACCTGTGATCCCCAGTCTGGAGAAGCATGTCCAGGAGATGGAGACGATGGAGGGAGACCTGTTCTCTCGTTTCATCATGCTGCTTAATGAGAAGAAGGCCAAGATCAGGGCCCTGCAGGACACCATCAGACACGTCCAACAGCAGCTGGACCAGGGGGTGGAAGAGCAGGAGAACCACCGGTTGGACAACAACTGCATATTCCAACACACCGTCGGGTTCTTTGTTTTGTCTGTCTTCATGTCCCCGGCACCCCTGTCTCTTTACCAGCTTGTCAGTTTCTGAGATAGGCCGCCGCATGATGATTGTCCTATAAAACAAAAACGTACAATCGGTGTCTTTTGAGGGACTAACTTGTCTGAAAGTAGTTGACTTGAGTTGTACTTTTGACGGACAAAAACCTACAATGATGGACGTTATATATGATTTCATCATGCCGCTGAGTGAGCTGTAGCCATAGTCAACCCAAAGTGGAAAGACAGCCACCCTACTGTTGAAGTTAATTAGAGGCCCAAGTGGCTAATTTATTGAGCAGGCCAACCCAGAGCTGTGTGTGTGTGTGTGTGTGTGTGTGTGTGTGTGTGTGTGTGTGTGTGTGTGTGTGTGTGTGTGTGTGTGTGTGTGTGTGTGTGTGTGTGTGTGTGTGTGTGTGTGTGTGTGTGTGTGCGTGTGTGTAACTGAGCAGGCAGTGGCTAATAACTTTTACATCTCCCTTCAGTCCAGTCCATACTACATTGAAAGCTCTACATGGGATACTATCGGAATAGTAGATTTTACACATCATTTAGTTGCTTGTGCTTGGCTCTCTTGCTGGCCCTCATGGTCTTAGATTGAATTTTACTTAATTTAGTTGCTTGTGTAACCAGGAAAATCTATTGAGATTTTTTATTACATTTTAATCGATTGCTAATGTCAGAAAAAGATAAACAGATGTCAAAAAAATATCTAATTATTGAGAGAGATGTCAATGATGTCCTCAAATAAAGTGTGATGCCTCAGTGAGTGATCCCTCTCTCTCTCTTTGTCTCTTCTCCCTCACTCTGTCTCTCTGTAGGGTAACTGGGGTAACTGTCAAATCCAAGGCTGGCGACAGCATTAAGGAGGAGGAGGACCTGCCTCAGAGCTTCCACCCATCTCAGGCACCCACAGTGCTCATCAGAGGTGTGTGTGTTTGTGTGTGTGTGTGTGTTTCTATTCTGATATTCCAATTTTTTTCCACCATGAATACAGCAGCCAAATACTGAAACTCATTGTAATTTGGACACCATGACAAGGCTTGACTAATGGATTTCCCTAAAACACACTGTTGATGTTGATTCTGTGGCACTCTGTCATTACGTTAGCTTTTTTTCCATAGGTGTTCTTCCATTGGTTCCCACTTCCATTGGTTCCACCAAGATGCAGCATGGCATATGCCAATTCACAAATAAATGCACTTGTGTTTTTTAGTTGAATTGTTGAATAGGTTTAATAGATTTTGTTAAAATCTCACCTAGCCCATCAGAAGACAAGGAGATGCTTTTACCATATTGAATGTACCTATCCTATCCTTTCAGATCTCCACAAGGGTATAGGGGACTGGGTCTAGGAGTCCATTTGGATTTTGGAGGATGACTTTAAAAGGACATTGTGTGTCAATCAATCAAGCACCCCATTGGTCTGTGGAAGTGTCATTTTGCCTTAGCCGACGCCCATAGAGAGGTGCCAAGAAGCATTCCTAACCACAGGGTTCACCTATAGCTTTCTAGATCACTGTGCAGTTCTGGAACACTGACATAGCAGCTTCTACCTGTGGTAGAATCTGATTCATGTGTGCTCTATTAAGTTACAGTAGTGTGACCAACACTCTTATTGGTCCACTCCAGCACCACGAGCACAAGCAACAGTTTGGGTGGGGTGTTCAACTGGGTTTCATTTTTCGCCCATTCCCTTTACTGCTCATGATGCCATAGGTCGTGATATTAATTACCATGACGACATATAGGTCAGGCTCTCCCAGTCCATGTCTGCGAGCTCCCAAGTTTATCCATGTTCATTTTTACTGCCCCATAAACTCCACATGGCAACAGAACTGATCTTAGAACAGCGGTTTAGATTGAAACGCCATCGCCTGGGGTATTGGATTCCTGGAAAGCTCTCACCAGTGAGTCATAAACCCACCGTGTGTAGTCCTCTCTGCTTCCAAGGGGTTCAGCACGTCCGCCTGCGAGGTGGTCCCCTGTCTGCGTCAGAGAGAGCCACCCCCCTGTCTCTACTGTACGGGGGGAACCGGGGCCTCCTTGTGTCTGGTCCAAACCCAGCAGAGGGATGGAGCAGGCGGTTTTGAAACGCAACACAGTCATGGTTCTCTCATCTGTAGCATCGGGATTAGTTGTGGTGGCTCCGTCCAATGGGTCAGTCTATTCTGTGTGTGTGTGTGTGTGTGTGTGTGTGTGTGTGTGTGTGTGTGTGTGTGTGTGTGTGTGTGTGTGTGTGTGTGTGTGTGTGTGTGTGTGTGTGTGTGTGTGTGTGTGTGTGTGTGTGTGTGTGTGTTAGCACTGTTCAATATTCTCAAACTGACTATATATTCTCAGACGGGCTGGGCTCATGCAGTGTTTGTGTGTTTATAACCATGTTTCCATCCAGAGTTTTCATGCAAGTAAAGTCTTACAGGTAATTTGTTCATTCGACATGGTGGGATCGCTTTGTGTCGGTGAAGTAAATTTCGCTAGAAATGGTGGTGGAAATGCCTTTATGCGCAAATACAGATTATAATATCCATCATATCGTAGCAAACTTGGAGTCAACGTGATGATAGGGTGTGTGGTCCTCCCACTACAACTTGGGAAACCATGCAGTTTATTAGGCTACAGATGAAATAAGTTACAATGAACTTTACAGGGTGGTGAAAGTGCCCGATGATAAGCTTGATACTCCTTTCCAATAAATATTGAGGGTCTTATTTTGGTGACATGATGATCAATGCTTGACTGCTGTTTTAAAAATCTGTATCTGCCAGCTGTTGTCCAGAGTGCAGGTTCCAAAACCAGCGTAGGCACATTTGCTATTTAACACAACAGTTTTGGGACAAAACATACAAAATTATCTGTAAAGTTGAAAATGCGATGGAAACACAAACTTTAGATTTTTATTCAGCACATAAATAATTTAATTTTGTGTGTACTATGTAATCGCACACTGATTTTTCTCAGCAACAAGTCCATTTCGTGGAAACTGTGCCTATTTTCTTTATGCTGATTTTAGAATATTCAAATGAAAATCTGTCACCATATGTGTCTGCGTGGCAGCTTCTTCTGTGTTTTTGTGTTTGTCTGTGAACATGACCAGACCAGAGTAAGCCCATGTGGCTGTTTTGACCCTAGTTAACCCATGTCCCTCTGTGAGTGTCCTGCTTTATGTTTTCCTCTTGATTATGGCCTGATAAGAGAGAGTAGGATGACAGACAGACAAGTGTCAGGGAAAAAGGAAATCTAGCCTACAATTTTCCTGTCATTTTTTCTGTGCTCTGTAAATGTCTACATGTGACTCTATGACACACTCTTACAGGAAGTACATTTAGGACCCAAAGACCTATGGAGTGGAAATGAAGGAGAGAGTGTCAGGACTGAGAGAGGGAAGGGTAGGGAGGGTAGGAGTGTGAGGAGGGTAGAGAGAGCAGAGAGGGAAGTGGGGATGATTAGGGGTTGTCCTTTAGACTATGACAGACCTCTAAATCTACGGCATCCCCAGATGACCCCCTTGTATATTCTATAATGTATGTAGGCTACATTAAATTAGGCACTACATTATCACCCCTGCTCTCCTATGGATGAGGGGGGAAAAGGTTTAACCTTTTCTCAATAGGGGGTGCTGTTTTCACTTTGTAAAAATTTCGTTCCCAAATTAAACTGCCTCGTACTCAATTCTTGCTCGTACAATATGCATATTATTATTACTATTGGATAGAAAACACTCTCTAGTTTCTAAAACCGTTTGAATTATATCTGTGAGTAAAACAGAACTCGAGTTGGAGCAAACTTCCTGTGAGGAAGTGAGAAATCTGAAATAAGGCAGGCTGTTCTAGGGTCAGTTTATTAATTTGCATGTCTTCTATTGGTCGAGATGCACTGCATACGCCTTCCCCTAGATGTCAGCAAATAGTGAGAATTGGAATGGAGTTGCTAGGCAGATCTGAGGCCATATAAGGGCTCTTGGAACCGGGGGTGCACTCTTTTCAACATTCGCCATGACGCAAGACAGACCTCAGGATGGCGTTCTGGAAGGCTCCCGTTATAGGCCTTAGATATATCCGGCTCTGATTTTATTCGATATAGGTGTTAAGAACGTCATAATGTAGTTATTTTAAACCGAGTTATATCATTTTATATCAGTATATTGCGATTTTCGGAATTTTCTTTGTGCTGCGCTATAGTGAATTGGGCACGTCTTCGCCACATGGCTAATGTTTACTGCTAATTCCAAAGTTGAAGGCGACAATCTACAACCGAGCAACGATTCTTCTGGACAAAGGACAACTTGCCCAAGATTCTGATGAAAGCTCATCAAAAAGTAAGAACTATTTATGATGTTAATTCGTTGTTCTGTTGAAAAATGTAAAACTCCTATTCCGCCATTAATTTCGGTGCGGTCTCGCTTTAACGCACGCTGTATGTCGTAGTAACGTTAATTTTAAAAATCTAACAGCGGTTGCATTAAGAACTAATGTATCTTTCATTTGCTGTCCAACCTGTATTTTTTAGTCAAGTTTATGATTAGTTACTGATTAGATTAGGTGCCTCTCCCAAGATTTCTCCCGACATTTTGTTTGCATTTTGGCTACTATTCATATTGTATAACCACGATTTGTGCCGCTAAATATGCACATTTTCGAACAAACTCTATATGTATTGTGTAATATGATGTTATAGGACTGTCATCTGAAGAAGTTTGAGAAGGTTAGTGAAAATATTTATATCTTTTGCTGGTTTATTCGTTATCGCTATTGTTGGCTTGAATCAATGCTGTTGTGTGGTTGGCTATTGTAGTAAGCTAATATAATGCTATATTGTGTTTTCGCTGTAAAACACTTAAAAAATCTGAAATATTGGCTGGATTCACAAGATCTTTGTCTTTCATTTGCTGTACGCTGTGTATTTTTCATAAATGTTTTATGATGAGTATTTAGGTAATTCACATTGGTCTCTGTAGTTATTCTAGTTGCTTTGGTGAGAGTTGTGATGGTGGCTGCAATGTAAAACTATGATTTATACCTGAAATATGCACATTTTTCTAACAAAACATATGCTATACAATAAATATGTTATCAGACTGTCATCTGATGAAGTTGTTTCTTGGTTAGTGACTATTTATATCTTTATTTGGTCGAAATTGTGATAGCTACCTATGCAGGAAAAAAATGGTGGAAAAAAAAAGTTGTGTCTTTTGCTATCGTGGTTAGCTAATAGAAATACATATCGTGTCTTCCCTGTAAAACATTTTAAAAATCAGAAATGATGGCTGGATTCACAAGATGTGTATCTTTCATCTGGTGTCTTGGACTTGTGATTTAATGATATTTAGATGCTAGTATTTACTTGTGACGCTATGCTAGGCTATGCTAGTCAGCTTTTTTACTGATGGGGGTGCTCCCGGATCCGGGATTGTGATGAAGTAGAAGTTAAAGGTGGAAACAGAGTGGTTACAACCTGGGGAGGTTTTCAGCATCTCAGTTCATCAACCATGGCCAGTCACTCTCCTTGAGATCAGTTGACCTAAATCATTTCTGACCATCACTCATCACGACACTGGCAGTTCCCTGTTCAGCATGAAACCGTAACAGGGTTTAGAGGACTAGGGCGTGTGTCTGTGTGTTTTTCTTCAATGTGTTGGTTTATGGTTTATCAGTGTATGCGTGGGCTTGTGTGGAATGTGAGATCTTTAGTCAGTGGATGTCTGTAGAGGTCACCAGGGGTCAAGAGATTTTCTGAGGTCATCCTCCCAAAAATGTCCCCCAATTACTCTACAAAGGAGACAGTAGGACAGGCAAGTGAATTAGGGTTAGGACCTGGGTTGGAGTAAAGATTTAGGGTTAGGAGCCGGGTTGGAGTAAAGATTTAGGGTTAGGAGCCGGGTTGGAGTAAAGATTTAGGGTTAGGAGCCGGGTTGGAGTAAAGATTTAGGGTTAGGACCCGGGTTGGAGTAAAGAATTACATGCTGACCACACCGCTGGCATCACGTGCGCGAGCGTTGCAAAATACATTTGCACATAGATGTTATTCAATCATTGCACCAACACTACTCGTGGGCGTCAGCAAGCATCTGCGTGGCCTGGTGCTAAAATAGAAATTGGTTCTATTTGTGACACTCAACATATTCCTCATTGGTTTTTAGGAGCATATATCCATGTGCCATCTCCTCATAGGTTTTTAGGGGCATATACCCACGTGCCATCTCCTCATAGGTTTTTAGGAGCATATACCCACGTGCCATCTCCTCATAGGTTTTTAGGAGCATATACCCACGTGGGTGATTGAAAGATGAACTTAGGTCCACACTCCGGTAGGTTGTAGTAATGCTGTAAAGTTGGTTGCCAACTCCAAAGAAGAAAAAGAAGCCTTAAGGAAGGAGGAGAGATGACGAGAAACAAATTTGGTTTACCGTTTTATCTGTGGATTAATTGTCGTAGTAGTGGACCTTGTGCATTTCAGGTAAAATAACAACCCAATGTTTATATACCAGGACAAATTAGCTAGCAACAGTAAGCTAGCTAGCTAAATTGCCATAAATGTTCAATGCTTTTTGACCTGTCCCCAAATTAATATAATTGGTTCAGAGTTTGTTTTGATATTTCAACCTGTGTGTCCTGATTGCTTCTGGTGTGGGTGAACAAAATCCAAGTGCGCACGCAGACGGAAGCGCGCATCCGGTTTGGTCAGCATGTTAGGGTTAGGATAATAGGACCTTAGACACAGTCAGTTGATACATGTGAATTGAACCTCAAGGGGCAGTTGCATACGTAGGTGTAATCTAGTTCCGTAAAATCACCTTTTTTTATAGACATTTCATTAGACCTTTTCATAACCTTGGTGTGTTTTCTGGCATTGTGAATGAATGAGCTCATCAAAGAATGTGGCCCTGAATGGCCCTTCTATCAAATCACATGTTAATGACCCCCTTAATCACTTTACAGCCAAACTGACTTAAAGTAAATACATCACCTCTGACTACTGACCACCAACAGCTTTGAGAGGGTGTCTTGCATGTAATTTGTGTGTGTGTGTGTGTGTGTGTGTGTGTGTGTGTGTGTGTGTGTGTGTGTGTGTGTGTGTGTGTGTGTGTGTGTGTGTGTGTGTGTGTGTGTGTGTGTTTGTCACCCAGACATTTCAAGCCAGACGAGCTCTATGGAGGACACTGTGCGTGACAGCAAAGATGTGTTGCCCAGCCGCAAGCATGGGCTCTGTTACCACCAGAGCCCAGAGTTAAAGGTTAAGAAGCCCTCTCCAGACCAGAAGTAAACTCACAGGTTAGTGCAGCAGCCAATGAAGCCCTAATATGGTAGTTGTCAACATCAGAATGATCCTATTCATTACCTTTGACCTCCCTACCACCATTATTATTATCAAAATGTCATATGTCAACATTATATTGAATTAATATTATTATGATTTTGGCATCATTGACATCATACATGTATCAATGATACTTAGGTACAGTTGAAGTTGTAAGTTTACATACACTAAGGTTGGAGTCATTAAAACTTGTTTTTCAACCACTCCACAAAGTTCTTGTTAACAAACTATTGTTTTGGCAAGTCAGTTAGGACCTACTTTGTCCATGACAAAAGTCATTTTCCCAACAATTGTTTACAGACAGATTATTTCACTTATAATTCACTGTATCACAATTCCAGTGGGTCAGAAGTTTACATACGCTAAGTTGACTGTGCCTTTAAACAGCTTGGAAAATTCCAGAAAATGATGTGATGGCTTTAGAAGCTTCTGATAGGCTAATTGACATAATTTGAGTCAATTGGAGATGTAGCTGTGGATGTATTTCAAGGCCTACCTTCAAACTCAGTGACTCTTTGCTTGACATCATGGGAAAATCAAAAGAAATCAGCCAAGACCTCAGAATTCTTTTTTAGACCTCCACAAGTCTGGTTCATCCTTGGGAGCAATTTCCAAACGCCTGAAGGTACCACGTTCATCTGTACAAACAATAGTACGCAAGTATAAACACCATGGGACCACGCAATCGTCATACCGCTCAGGAAGGAGACACGTTCTGTCTCCTAGAGATTAACGTACTTTGGTGCGAAAAGTGCAAATCAATCCCAGAACAACAGCAAAGGATATTGTGAAGATGCTGGAGGAAACGGGTACAAAGTATCTATATCCACAGTAAAACGAGTCCTATATCGACATAACCTGAAAGGCCGCTCAGGCCACTGCTCGAAAACCGCCATAGAAAAAGCCAGACTACGGTTTGCAACTGCACATGGGTACAAAGACCGTACTTTTTGGAGAAATGTCCTCTGGTCTGATGAAACAAAAATAAAACTGTTTGGCCATAATGACCATTGTTATGTTTGGAGGAAAAAGGGGGAGGCTTGCAAGCCGAAGAACACCATCCCAACCGTGAAGCACGGGGGTGGCAGCATCATGTTGTGGGGGTGCTTTGCTGCAGGAGGGACTGGTGCACTTCACAAAATAGATGGCATCATGAGGGGGGGAAATTATGTGGACGTATTGAAGCAACATCTCAAGACATCAGTCAGGAAGTTAAAGCTTGGTCACAAATGGGTCTTCCAAATGGACATTGACCCCAAGCATACTAACAAAGTTGTGGCAAAATGGCTTAAGGACAACAAAGTCATGGTATTGGAGTGGCCATCACAAAGACCTGGCCTCAATCCTATAGAACATTTGTGGGAAGAACTGAAAAAGTGTGTGCGAGCAAGGATCCTACAAACCTGACTCAGTTTCACCAGCTCTGTCAGGAGGAATGGGCCAAAATTCACCCAACTTATTGTTGGAAGCTTGTGGAAGATTACCCGAAACGTTTGACCCAAGTTAAACAATTTAAAGTCAATGGTACCAAATACTAATTGAGTGTATGTAAACTTCTGACCCACTGGGAATGTGATGAAAGAAATAAAAGCTGAAATAAATAATTATCTCTACTATTATTCTGACATTTCACATTCTTAAAATAAAGTGGTGATCCTAACTGACCTAAAACAGGGAATTTTTACTAGGATTAAATGTCAGGAATTGTGAAAAACTGAGTTTAAATGTATTTGGATAAGGTGTATGTAAACTTCCGAATTCAACTGTAAGTGAGTGCCCAGTTTTTTAACAGTTGAAAACCAGTTATCCATGCCAAAAAGTTCAGGTCTACACAATCACCCCTGAATACTCATACTAATATCATGCATATAAAGCCTGAATGAATATCTATTCGAGGGATTTAATCATAGTCAAAACTATCAGCCCGGCCACCTCAATCATTTTACAGAACCTTAAAGGCCCATTGCAGTAGAAAACATGATTTTTCTGTGGTTTATATTTCCACACTATGAGGTTGGAATAAAACTGTGAAATTGTGAAAATTATGATAATGCCCTTTTTAGTATAAGGGCTGTTTTGAAATTTCAGCCTGTTGAGGTGGGATGGAGTTTTGGTCTGCCTGGTGACATCACCAATTAGTTAATTAACCAATAAGAAAGAGTTCCAAACCTCTCTGCCAATAACAGCTAGTTTTCAGTTTTCCCCTCCCCACTCAGACCACTGCCAGACAGTCCTAGCAATATTCTTGCTTGAGAAATTGCTCTTTTTGCTAAGATGCTATTTTTGTTTATTTTTGACCATTTTAATTGACAAGGATCACAGTAAGGTACTTAATTGTTTCCCTGAAAATATTTGATATTCAGATAAAAAGAGCTGTAGTGCAACTTTACATTTTCTTCAGACCCCTTCACCTGTCCTCTTGCCCAGTATCTTACTTATTGCACCTTTGTAACCCCTTGTGGTGTTCAAAACTATTTTCAGCTTTCACAGTGTCCTGCAATGTTCACTAATACAATTTACCTTATGCAAACATCCATAAATAGTGCAAATAAACCATTAAACTGATAAGCTTAACTGGCTAATTTGTAAAGGGTGGTTAACCAGTCAGCCACTGGCATCCCGATTCGATGCCTACATCAAACAAAGAGTACCTTTTTGTGCATCAATCAGGCTTAAAAGTTATTTCGGCAAGAACTTGATATTGCTATTCATGTAATAAATACTAATAATAATAATAATTATCACCAAAGGGTCTTTCAAGGTTGAGATAAAAAATACATACAAAAACTAGATGTAGGTCTGCTGGAATTTCTTTGCAGAAACAGAAAGTGTTGGCCTAATCCTCAAACGTTTCATGGTTGTTTGTGTAGCCCGGTCCATATGTGCCTGAAGCTAATCTATGCTTCTTTCAAATGCTAAACATACTGAGTCATTCGACAGAATTATGCTTGATCTCGTTAATCTTTCCACATCCTCTAAAATTGTTAGGAGCATCCAGTGGGTGGCGAGGCCATTCCTCCACATACACAAAGAGGCATTGCGAGAACAATTTCACCAGTATGTGACGACCCTCCCACTCTGTCTGACGAATTATTTATTTTTGCTCTTGTTTTCCTTAATAGGATGTTGGTGGGCGGAGCCGGGAGGGTCGTCAGCAAAATGGGACACACCTGGGCTCGGTTGTGTCCCGCGATAAATACACCTCTTCCCCATTTATTGAGGAGACTCACTCCATGCAGACACTGATAGATTTTTGTTGTGGCATTTTTGTGGTCGTTTTGTATGTTTGCTTTGGCACTTTCAACACCCCTCATTATCACATTTATGCACGCACACTCACTTACACTACTGATTACACACACCATTGTTAATTGTATTTAGTTTACTTCAGTTAATAAATATATTTTGTTATTCTTTATCTCCACGTGGTCTCCTTTTTGTTGCAAACTTCGAGCCGGTTCGTGACAAGTAGAACTAATAGCACATAATATCAACAGTAATTAATGAATTCAAATCGAACAAAATCCAAATGCCCCCAAAAAGTCTATTCCGACTCAAGAATGCTATATATGACCCAATTTGGGGTTAAAGCGATCTGGAAATGAAATAATTTTGGGTTTTCTGAGTGGACAGTTTCATGCAAAGAAAATGTGTTGTCTGTTGGTTGGTGGGTGGATACTTGTAAATCATTGCTCTCTGTCAAAGTGCACTGTTGCAATAGGCTTGAACATGGACCTTAGCTACTGGTAGAGGACCCATCACACTTTCTGAATGTAAATGTGATGTTATGATTTGGTGTTTGCGTTTTGTACATTTGAGCCTTTGTGAGTTTTAATTGACAGATTATTATTGGTTATTCCACTGTAGATGAGTCTGTGATAATTGCTCAACTCTAAAGCTTTTAGAGTATTTAAAAAATGAAAATAAATCTTCTAAGCTTGCTGCCTCCAATTTTCAAATGAATTTGCGTCGCATCACTTCCTCTCGCCTTGTTTTTGAGAACCCATCACTTCTTCCTCAAGGTGTCTGCAAATAAACAGCCACCCAAACGACTGCAGCTGAGCACCAAGATGCAGCATGTACAACAAGGCGTTAACAGCTGCAGCTCATTAGCTCCAGTAAAAACATGCAGTTCTCTCATTTGCACCCTGGCCAGTTCAAACGGCCTGAGTTCATTTGTTGTTACCCTCTTTTTCTTAAACAAATATCACGGTTGCCCGGAGTGGAATACTCAGGGTAATTTAGCCCTGGCCCATGCACTGCAATGGAAAAGAAAACCGATCTACGACAGTGAGCACTGCTCCTGGATTTGTCTTTCTTCCTCTCCATCCCTTGCTCCCTCTTTCTTTCAAACACTGTCCCGTTCTCTATCGCCCCATCCCCCCACCATCTCTGTATGGCTGGACTTCAGTCAGAGCTCCCAACCAGCCTGATTAGAATCTTCCTTAGTGCTGTGGATGACTCCCTGTAAACCACGAAACCTCTCCAGCCAGGAGACAGGTCACTGTTGACCTGTGAACCGTCACACCAAAACCCACAACAACAACTATGCAGCTGTCTTCTGAAGATCTTTTCAGTTTATTTTTCATTCATATTCAGTGACATATCATCAGGTCACATTTATTACCATTAGATCTTTGTTGCTTGTAGAAATGTTACACAACATTTTCAGTAGAATTGTATCTGGCGCTGGTCTCTTGACATGTTGCATCTTGTCCTCCTGTAATTTGTACATCTTGATCCAATCAAAAAGGTCACAAGGTTGACTTGACTTGCCTGGCTACCTAGACTCCTTGTTCCGGCCAAACGTTACGCCACGCCCATGGACGTGAGTTTCTTCACCGGAATGAGTCTGTTTGAAAATTTGTCATTGGCTTTGATACTCTGATTGGTTAGACACGATCCATTTGCTGGTGACTTTGTTTTGTACGTAAAAACGACTTCAATGATGGCAGTCTCTGACCAAAGTATGTAGCGAACGACAGAGCAGCGGAATAATTTAGTGTGAGTCGTCAGGCTATGATTTGACACCATCCCATCTTTCTTACATACTGTAAATGCCTCTGGCGGTTTTCTCCACGCAGTGCTGCGTCAAAAATACACTACAGACATGTTTGTGGTTTTGTGACGACAGTGACTTAACCTTCTCCAGTGCTTCCCGGGAATGGCGTTGGGAGTTAATCACTTGGAAGAGGCGGTCGCAATTCGAGGCCAAAGATATGGAAGCAATTTCTCAAGAGCTTGACTTCGCCCCAGAGCTGGAGCTGCCAACTTCCAGGCCTGTGTTTTGTGTCAGACCATGCAGCGGCACACCATGGGGGAATGTCAGAGACTGTGGAGACTACTCCCTTCACAGGGTGTCTTGTCTAGTCTGATAACATTCAGACCTGCCACCACAGTTCTAAAAAATACAAGTGTTTCATTGTCACATATACCAGATATGAGCAGTGAAATGTGTTGTTTTACAGGGTCAGCCATAGTAGTATGGCGCCTCTGGAGCAAACTACGTTTGTGTGTTCCCAGTGGTAAGGCTGATCAATCAGACTCGGGGAAAGGTCTGAATTTGTTGTTTGTGTGGTTTCTCAAACCTTACAGCAATACTTACCTTTGATTAATTGTTAGAATACGGATTGCAGATTGATATGGTGCCATTATGTCGTGATAACCTCAACTTGCACATATTTGGCATTGAACGGCAGCGTAAAGGTTCAGTTTTACTATTACTTGACTTCGGCTGCTGTCGTAATCTATTGTATCATGGTCTGTTTTAACATAATTACTAGTCTTGTAAAGGCATTATGAGCACCTATACCTGAACTGTTGTTAAAAGCCAAGTGCACTCAAAAATAGTTTTATATATATGTCCACACTATGAGGTTGGAATAATACTGTGAAATTGTGAAAATTATGATAATGCCTTTTTAGCGTTAAAGCTGTTTGAAAAGACCGCCTGAAATTTCAGCCTGTTTGGGTGGGATGGGGTTTTGGCCAGCCTGGTGACATCACCAGGTGGTAAATTAGTTAATAGACCAATAAGAAAGATAGCTCCGAACCTCTCTTGTCAATATCAGCTAGTTTTCAGTGTTCCCCTCCCCACTCAGACCACTCCCAGACAGTCCTACAAAAATCCTGTCTTGAGAAATTGCTCTTTGCTAACAAGCTATTTTGGTTTCTTTTTGACCATTTTAATTGAAACCAACCCCATTACGGTACTTAATTGTTACTGAGAAATTATTAGATATTGAGATAAAAACCTCTGCATTGCACCTTTTAAGAGAACTTGCTAATCTCTCACTCTTTTAAAGAATGACCCATAAAGGATTCACAGTAAACCTGACACACACGAGACACAAAGAGAAACCATGAATATACAGTACAATAAAGGGTCTTCACAAACATGTTGCGTTCACTGTCTTTTTTTTACAAAACTAGAACCATCGACACTTACACTGTACACACGCACAGAGACACATACTGACACATAGAACATTTCCTCATAAACTAGACATGTTTACTCGGAGCCCTGAGACTTGGCCGTTAAAATGGAACAGCAGAATGTTCTGACAAATGTGGCACAGATTGTGGTTATTTCCATAGACAATTGTTTTGCTAATTTTAATGGCTGAGGGTGTGGAGGGATGTGCACAGTTTTGATTTGGAAATATTGATACATCCCAAACCAACTAGTGATATTGTACAGGCAGCATGTGCATTGACATTGTGGTTTGTCTTTTAGTGACCTGTCCTACTGAAAGAGATCTGTTTTTATTTATCTTGTCTACTGACAAGTTCATGACAAGGCTGCCATGATGTGCTAAACCTTTTAACTGATGGTAGTGTGGAGCATCCAATCCCCCTCTATCTCTCTCCATGGTGCCTCCATGGCCTGGTCTACCCCGGAGGCATCTAGAGGAGGACTGGGTCAGCATGCCCAAGATGGAGTCTGTCTGAGTGCTCCACTCCTCCAAGAGGCAGGTCATGGGTTAGCACAAGGTTTTTTACACAAGTGTTAATGAAGCTGTGTCAGTCTGAACTTGAATCCCTTGCCCCCCTGCGGAGTAGAATGATGATTCCCCCTAGACACTGATCAAATCAAATTCAATTGTATTTGTCACATACAACAGGTTTTGTACGTGAAATGCTTACTTGCAAGCCCTTAACCAACAATGCAGTTTTAAGAAAATAGTTAAGAAAATATTTACAAAATAATCTAAAGTTAAAAATTAAATAAAAATGTAACACGATAAAATAACGAGGCTATGTACAGGGGGTACCGGTATAGTCAATGTGCGGGGGTACAGGTTAGTCAAAGTCATTTGTACATGTAGATAGGGGTAAAGTGACTATGCATAGATAATAAACAGCAAGTAGCAGCAATGCAAATAGTCCGGTTGGCCATTTGATTAATTTAGATTAATTGTTCTTATGGCTTGGGGGTAGAAGCTGTTAAGGAGACTTTTGGACCTAGATTTGGTGCTCCGGTACCGCTTGCCATGCGGTAGCATAGAGAACAGTCTGACTTGTCTTTCACAATTTTTGGTGCTTTCCTCTGACACCGCGTAGTATATAGGTCCTGGATGGCAGGAAGCTTGGCCGCAGTGATGTACTGTGCCGTACACACTATCCTCTGTAGTGCCTTGTGGTCGGAGGCCAAGCAGTTGCCATACAACTGGGCAGGATGCTCTTGATGGTGCAGCTGTAGAACTTTTTGAGGATCTGTGTACCCAAATCTTTTCAGTCTCCTGAGGTGGAAAAGGCATTGGCGTGCCCTCTTCACGACTGTCTTGGAGTGTTTGGACCATGATAGTTTGTTGGTGATGTGGACACCAAGGAACTTGAATCTCTTGACCCGCTCCACTACAGGCCCGTCGATGTGAATGGGGTTGTGTTCGGCCCTCCTTTTCCTCTAGTCCACGATCAGCTCCTTTCTTTTGCTCATGTTGAGGGAGAGGTTGTAGTCCTGGCACCCCACTGCCAGCTCTCTGACCTCCTCCCTATGGACTGTCTCATTGTTGTCGGTGATCAGGCCTACCGCCGTTGTGTCGTCCAGAAACTTAATGATGGTGTTGGAGTCATGCTTGGCCTTCAGTCGTGGGTGAACAGGGAGTAAACGAGGGGACTAAGCACGCACCCCCGAGGGGCCCCCGTGTTGAGCATCAGAGTGGCAGATGTGTTGTTGCCTACCCTTACCACCTGGGGGCGGCCCGTCAGGAAGTCCAGTATCCAGTTGCAGAGGGAGGTGTTTAGTCCCAGGATCCTTAGCTTAGTGATGAGCTTTCTAGGCACTATGGTGTTGAACGCTGAGCTGTAGTCAATGAACAACATTCTTACATAGGTGTTCCTTTTGTCCAGGTGGGAAAGGACAGTGTGGAGTGCGATTGAGATTGTGTCATCTGTGGATCCTTCCAGGTGATATGTGAATTGGAGTGGGTCTAGGGTTCCTGGATGATGGTGTTGATGTGAGCCATGACTAGCCTTTCAAAGCACTTCATGCCTACAGTGGCTTGCGAAAGTATTCAGTCCCTTGGCGTTTTTCCTATTTGGTTGCCTTGCAACCTGGAATTAAAATAGATTTTGGGGGTGGTTGTATCATTTGATTTACACAACATGCCTACCACTTTGAAGATGCACAATATTTTTTATTGTGAATCAAACAAGAAATTACACCAAAAAAATTAAAACTTGAGCGTGCATAACTATTCACCCCCCCCCCAAAGTCAATACTTTGTAGAACCACCTTTTGCAGCAATTACAGCTGCAAGTCTCTTGGGGTATGTCTCTATAAGCTTGGCACGTCTAGCCACTGGGATCTTTGCCCATTATTCAAGGCAAATAATTTCCAGCTCCTTCAAGTTGGATGGGTTCCGCTGGTGTACAGCAATCTTTAAATCATACCACAGATTCTCAATTGGATTGAGGTCTGGGCTTTGACTAGGCCATTCCAAGACATTTAAACGTTTCCCATTAAACCACTCAAGTGTTGCTTTAGCAGTATGCTTAGGGTCATTGTCCTGCTTGGAAGGTGAACCTCTGTCCCAGTCTCAAATCTCTGGAAGACTGAAACAGGTTTCCCTCAAGAATTTCCCTGTATTTAGCGCCATCCATCATTCTTTAAATTCGGACCAGTTTCCCAGTCCCTGCCGATGGAAAACGTTCCCACAGCATGATGCTGCCACCACCATGCTTCACTGTGGGCATGGTGTTCTCGGGTGATGAGAGGTGATGGGTTTGTGCCAGACATAGCGTTTTCCTTGATGGCCAAAAAGCTCAATTTTAGTCTCATCTGACCAGAGTACCTTCTTCCATATGTTTGGGGAGTCTCCCACATGCCTTTTGGCGAACACCACACGTGTTTGCTTATTTTTTTCTTTAAGCAATGGCTTTTTTTCTGGCCACTCGTCCGTAAAGCCCAGCTCTGTGGAGTGTATGGCTTGAAGTGGCCCTATGGACAGATTTTCCGCTGTGGAGCTTTTCCGCTGTGGAGCTTTTCTTCTCCTTCAGGGTTATCTTTGGTCTTTTTGTTGCCTTTCTGATTAATGCCCACCTTGCCTGGTCCGTGAGTTTTGGTGGGTGGGCGGCCCTGTCTTGGCAGGTTTGTTGTGGTGCCATATTCTCTCCGTTTTTTAATAATGGATTTAATGGCGCTCCGTGGGATGTTCAACAGTTTGGGATATTTTTTTATAACCCAACCCTGATCTGTTCTTCTCCACAACTTTGTCCCTGACCTGTTTGGAGAGCTCCTTGGTCTTCATGGTGCCCCTTTCTTGGTGGTGCCCCTTGCTTTGTGGTGTTGCAGACTCTGGGGCCTATCAGAACAGGTGTATATATACTGAGATCATGTGACAGATCATGTATTTGGTATTTGGTATTTTATTTGGATCCCCATCAGCTGTTGTAAAAGCAGCAGCTACTCTTCCTGGGGTCCATACAAAACATGAAACATAATACAGAATTACATAATACAGAACATCATTAGACAAGAACAGCTCAAGGACAGAACTACATGACAATTAGATTGCACACAGGTGGACTTTATTCATCTAATTATGTGACTTCTGAAGGTAATTGGTTGCACCAGATCTTATTTAGTGGCTTCATAGCATAGGGGGTGAATACATATGCACGCACCACTTTCCCCCCCCAAAATGTTAGATTTTTTTTAAACAAGTTATTTTTTTCATTTCACTTCACCAATTTGGACTATTTTGTGTATGTCCATTACATGAAATCCCCCCTCCAAAACATTTAAATTACAGGTTGTAATGCAACAAAATAGGAAAAACGCCAAGGGGGATGAATTCTTTTGCAAGGCACTGTACCGACGTGAGTGTTACGGGACGGTAGTCATTTAGGCAGGTTACTGCCACTTTCTTGGGCACAGGTATTATGGGACTATGGTGGAAAGTTTAGCATCCAACCCTCACATAATGTCTATCATAATTGATTTGGGGAGGGTAGACTGGTCCCAGACCTGTGCCTACGGGAAACTTGGACTTGGAGCCTGTGTCTGAGGAGCCAGTCTGACCCCTGACCACTGTGTGTTAGGACCTGATGATACTATTAATGACAGCAGGAGGCCATGCTGCTGCTAATCCCTCCACGAACCCTAATCCACATTGGAATGTCCCACTCAGCCTCCCTCATAGAGTAGCTACTACTGTACATTATGTTCAGTACCAGTCAAAATTTAGGACACACCTACTCATTCAAGGATTTTTCTTTGTCTTTACTATTTTCTACATTGTAGAATAATAGTGAAGACGTCAAAACTTTGATATAACACATATGGAATCATGTAGTAACCAAAAAACTGTTAAACAAAAAAATATATTTGACATTTGAGATTCTTCAAATAGCCACCCTTTGCCTTAATGACAGCTTTGCACACTCTTGGCATTCTCTCAAACAGCTTCATGAGGTAATCACCTGGAATGCATTTCAATTAATAGGTGTGCCTTGTTAAAAGTAAAAAATGTCTTGCCTTAATGTGTTTGAGTCAATCAGTTGTGTTGTGACAAGGTAGGGGAGGTATACAGAAGATAACCCTATTTGGTTAAAGACCAAATCCATATTATGGAAAGAACAGCTTAAATAAGCAAAGAGAAATGACAGCCCATCATTACTTTAAGACATGAAGGTCAGTCAAACCGGAAAATGTCAAGAAATTTGAACGTTTCTTCAAGTGGAGTCGCAAAAACCATCAAGCTCTGTTTTGAAACTGGCTATCATGAGGACCGACACAGGAAAGGAAAACAAAGAGTTAACTCTGCTGCAGAGGATAAGTTCATTAGAGTTAACTGCACCTCAGATTGCAGCCCAAATAAAAGCTTCACGGAGTTCAAGTAACAGACACATCTCAACATCAACTGTTCAGAGGAGACTGCATGAATAAGGCCTTCATTATCGAATTGCTGCAAAGAAACCACTACTAAAGGACACCATTAAGAAGAAAAGACTTGCTTAGGCCAAGAAACACAAGCAATGGACATTAGAACGGTGGAAATCTGTCCTTTGGACCAAATTTGAGATTCTTGGTTCCAACCGCTGTGTCTTTGTGAGACGCAGAGTAGGTGAACAGGTCTCTCCATGTGTGGTTCCCACCGTGAAGCATGGAGGAGGAGTTGTGATGGTGTGGGGATGCTTTGCTGGTGACACTGTCTGTGATTTATTTAGAATTCAAAACACACTTAACCAGCATGACTACCACAGGATTCTGCAGCGATACGCCATCCCATCTGGTTTGTACTTCGTATGACTAAAATGTGTTTTTCCGCGGCCAAACACTAACCTGGACGACGTTGGGCCAATTGTGCACCATAGTATGGGACTCCCAATCACGGCCGGTTGTGATACAGCCCAGGATCTGTAGTGACACCTCTAGCATTGATATGCAGTGCCTTAGACCGCTGCGCCACTCGGGAGCCCCCAAAGAATGCCAAGAGTGTGCAAAGCTGTCATCAAGGCAAAGGGTGGCTACTTTGAAGAATCTAAAATATATTTTCATTTGTTTAACACTTTTTTCGTTACTACATGATTCCATATGTGTTATTTTATAGTGTTGATGTCTTCACTACTATTCCACAATGTAGAAAATTGTAAAAAATAAAGAAAAACTCTTGAATGAGTAGGTGTATCCAAACTTTTGACTGGTACTGTATATGAGGAAGAGTTTGAAGTAGAGAATTTGAAATGATTTTCTCAATCTCCAGAGACTCTAGACTTCCATGTAATACCATATTATGGCTTATGTGTCAAAGCCAGAGTATCCCTGGCAGCTGAAAACATTAACACTGGTAGTGAGAAAGCGTTGATTGCTATGCCAGCCTCAAATTAAGCGTCCAATGACTTGCTTATCATCTTAATTCACTTAAGTGTGCACCTGCACCCTTCTCTCAGTCCTGGTGATGACAGGACTCTTCCTGCTCTGCTTGTCCTGCCATGTTGGAGGAGTGAGACATAGGGCTCCTTGTCTGGGGAATAGGTATGTGGTGTTCGGACTACCCACTGTGCTGGTACTGTAATGTCTGACACGGCTCCTGCAGTCAACAAGCAATATATAGAGAATGTTACGTTCCCTGTACAACTTCCCTGTGCAACTTCTGTGTCTTTTAAGTTGAGGGTTTGCAGTATTCTGTTACTGAAACAATTGTAGTGAATTAAATGGTTCATTTTACCCAGGCAGTCTGTTGTAGGTCATCCAGTATTTTTAGATAACTATTGGAATTATCTTGCTTGTTGGGAAGCGTTTTCTTAAGGCTTGGCAGATACAAAGGTTCAGTTTGCTTCAAAAAACATATCATCATGGGTTATGTTTGGCTCTAAATCTGATTTGAATCAATGGGACTTGAAAATCAAAAAAATGGTACTGACTGTTTTTTCTAGAAAGGAAGACATTTGAACAGTTCAGTGCTCCTCTTAGTTATGGTAACTTTCCTTTCATGAGTTTATTTGGTTTTGTTGGCCCAGCAATGTCAGACGACATTACCCATCAAGCTTTGTGTTCGCAGTGGGCAGTGCGGCTCTTCACGCCGGGGGTGGTACAGGTATGTAGGTCAGGCAGCAGGCAGGCTGTTGGAAACTGGAGGAATACATTTAAGGGCATTACAAACACAGCAGTAGGCCTTCCTTCTGCCCCTCTTTGAACTGACTGTGCCATCTTGTGTGTATTTTTTATTTATTTATTTTATTTTACCTTTATTTAACCAGGTAGGCAAGTTGAGAATAAGTTCTCATTTACAATTGCGACCTGGCCAAGATAAAGCAAAGCAGTTCGACACATACAACAACACAGAGTTACACATGGAGTAAAACAAACATACAGTCAATAATACAGTAGAAAAATAAGTCTATATACAATGTGAGCAAATGAGGTGAGATAAGGGAGGTAAAGGCAAAAAAAAGGCCATGGTGGCGAAGTAAATACAATATAGCAAGTCAAACACTGGAATGGTAGATTTGCAGTGGAAGAATGTGCAAAGTAAAAATAGAAATGATGGGGTGCAAAGGAGAAAAATAAATAAATATATACAGTAGGGGAAGAGGTAGTTGTTTGGGCTAAATTATAGATGGGCTATGTACAGGTGCAGTAATCTGTGAGCTGCTCTGACAGCTGGTGCTTAAAGCTAGTGAGGGAGATAAGTGTTCCCAGTTTCAGAGATTTTTGTAGTTCGTTCCAGTCATTGGCAGCAGAGAACTGGAAGGAGAGGCGGCCAAAGGAGGAATTGGTTTTGGGGGTGACCAGAGAGATATACCTGCTGGAGCACGTGCTACAGGTGGGTGCTGCTATGGTGACCAGCGAGCTGAGATAAGGGGGGACTTTACCTAGCAGCGTCTTGTAGATGACCTGGAGCCAGTGGGTTTGGCGACGAGTATGAAACGCGGGCCAGCCAACGAGAGCGTACAGGTCGCAGTGGTGGGTAGTATATGGGGCTTTGGTGACAAAACGGATGGCACTGTGATAGACTGCATCCAATTTATTGAGTAGGGTATTGGAGGCTATTTTGTAAATTACATCGCCGAAGTCGAGGATCAAAAGGATGGTCAGTTTTACGAGGGTATGTTTGGCAGCATGAGTGAAGGATGCTTTGTTGTGAAATAGGAAGCCAATTCTAGATTTAACTTTGGATTGGAGATGTTTGATGTGAGTCTGGAAGGAGAGTTTACAGTCTAACCAGACACCTAGGTATTTGTAGTTGTTCACATTTTCTAAGTCAGAACCGTCCAGAGTAGTGATGCTGGACGTGCGGGCAGGTCCAGGCAGCGATCAGTTGAATAGCATGCATTTAGTTTAACTTGTATTTAAGAGCAGTTGGAGGCCACGGAAGGAGAGTTGTATGGCATTTAAGCTCGTCTGGAGGTTAGTTAACACAGTGTCCAACGAAGGGCCAGAAGTATACAGAATGGTGTCGTCTGCGTAGTGGTGGATCAGAGACTCACTAGCAGCAAGAGCAACATCATTGATGTATACAGAGAAGAGAGTCAGCCCGAGAATTGAACCCTGTGGCACCCCCATAGAAACTGCCAGAGTCCCGGACAACAGGCCCTCCGATTTGACATACTCTATCAGAGAAGTAGTTGGTGAACCAAGCGAGGCAATCATTTGAGAAACCAAGGCTATCGAGTCTGCCGATGAGGATGTGGTGATTGACAGAGTCGAAAGCCTTGGCCAGGTTAATGAATACGGCTGCACAGTATTGTTTCTTATCGATGGTGGTTAAGATATTGTTTAGGACCTTGAGCGTGGCTGAGGTGCACCCATGACCAGCTCTGAAACCAGATTGCATAGCGGAGGAGGTGCGGTGGGATTCGAAATGGTCGGTAATCTGTTTGTTGACTTGGCTTTCGAAGACCTTAGAACCTTGTGTGAGAAAGAGAGGGGGCCATCTTTTGCCCTGGGGCTCAAGCCTGTAAGTCTGTTCAGCACCTAAAAGGGAACATGGTCTGCCATTTCACGAATGATCAGAAAGTGGCCACTGTAGCCTCTCAGTGTGGGTATGTGTATATTGCATATGACTCCTGTTCTTTACAATTCAATTCACACAATGTTGACAAGGAATATTGTGTCACTATAAGGACCTGTAAACTCATGTTTTGTGCTTGATTGAGATTCCATTCTATGAAGCAATTTTTTTTAGCCTGTCCCTATTTGATGTTGCTTGCAAGAGTGGAACCATAGAATTAGGAATTAGAAGACTAGAGCGGACATTAACCTTCATATGTTGGTCCTCAAGTCAGCCATGTTGGTCAGGGAGTTGGTCAATCATGGTTTGCCAGTGCTGTGGAAATATATTGTGTAAAATAATGAATTTGAAGAATGTGTCTGCACTGTATGTGTGTTAGCTAGCTAGCTAGACAGTTTTAGAGAAATTATTCTATAAATCTGTACGGGATAATCAGAGGGGCTATGCGTTCTATGGAAAATAGTGAACGATGTGGAAGGTGTGTTCCACGATGCACTAGCGGAGTGGAACTAACCTTCCACAGAGTTGCGTTATTTTCCAGAGAACGCATAGAGCCCTGAGTTGATTATCCCTTTTATACCATCGCTATAATTGAACACGTTTGCCGGTGAAATTGTGTACAACATCCACTGAAGTAGCTAGCAAGTTTACTAGATAGCTACAGAAGTTACCTTGGTAGCCAAATAGACTTGCTAGTTTAGTAAACCAAACCATCAGTCCTATCTTGCTAAATCTAATTCAACAATGCAATAATGTTAATGTTTTCAATTCAACTTTTTCTTTCAAAAACAGCTCAAACATAGAACATGTAAGAATGAACTAGCCATTGAATTATACCGTGCTGATATACCATGCATTATAGGGATATAATGCACGCTCTAGAATGACCTTTAAGCCAATCAAAAACGAGAATTCAAAAACGCCATGGTATAATTAAGCAATAAGGCCCGAGGTGTGTGGTATATGGCCAATATACCATGGCTAAGGGCTGTTCTTATGCAGATTTAATTCAAAACTGTATCTCGGCCACTCAGGAACATTCACTGTCTTCTTGGTAAAAATTCCGGTCTAGATTTGGCCTTGTGTTTTATGTTATTGTCCTGCTGAAAGGTGTATTCATCTCTCAGTGTCTTGTAAAAAGCAGACTGAACTAGGTTTTCCTCTAGGATTTTGCCTGTGCTTAGCTCCATTCTGTTTTTTTTGTTGTTTTTTTTATCCTGAAAAACTCCCCAGTCCTTAAGAATTCAAAGCATACCCATAACATGATGCAGCCACCACTATGCTTGAAAATATGGCAAGTGGTACTCTGTAATGTGTTGTATTTGATTTGCCCCAAACGTAACACTCAGGACAAAAAGTGAATTGCTTTGCCACGTTTTTTCCAGTATTACTTTTTTGCCTTGTTGCAAAAAGGATGCATGTTTTGGAATATTTTTTATTATTTACAGGCTTCCTTCTTTTCACTCTGTCAATTAGGTTAGAATTATGGAGAAACTACAATGTTGTTGATTCATCCTCAGTTTTCTCGTATCACAGCCTTCAAACTTTAACTGTTTTAAAGTCACCATTGGCATCAAGGTGAAATCCCTGAGTGGTTTTCATCCTCTTTGGCAACTGAGTATCTTTGTAGTGACTGAGTGTATTGAGACTGAGTGTACATGTACAGTACAACCAGATGAGCCCAGTGTTTCTGAGTCTAATTCGTGTGTGTGTGTGTCTATGTGTGTGTTCTAAGACGGTTAACTTCTTCTCCTGTCTTATCAGTATTCTATGTTATCTTGGCCTACTTTAGTATCATTACAATCTTCCCCAAACTGCTAGCAGATGGTGGCAGGTAGCGTAGCGGTTAACAGCATTGGGCCAGTAACCGAAAGGTCGTTGATTTGAATCCCTGAGGCAACTAGGTGAACATTCTGTAAATGTGCCCTTGAGCAAGGCACTTAACCCTAAATGCTTCTGTACATCTCTCTGGATAAGAGTGTCTGCTAAATTACTTAAATGTTAGTTTTTTTTAATTGCAGGGCCAAGGGTGACGTGGGAACAGTGTATATGTCCGCTGGTCACCCAATTATAAACGTATACCTGCACTCAAGCTCATCCTTTGGATTAACAAAGCTATGGTTGAGTCTTGGCTCATAACCACATTCTTGACCTCTATCTTTCCCTTGAAGTGATTAAACATGGACACAGTAAACACTATCTTGTTTAGTGTTATATAATTCAGAAGTTTATCTGACGGTACGGTGTCTCTTGTGTTAAATATTCTTATGTGAATTTACTGGGCAAACGCTATGGATTGAATAGGACCATAATTTTGCTAATGAAAACCTTGCTTTAGAGTGGTCTTGAGCATGATTCTATATGTGCTCTGTGATTCTCACACACCAACTGACTGAACATTTTCAATGAGACAGACGAAAACATGGCAAGATCTTTATTGTCCCTATCATAAATTCACGCCATAGGCTATTACAACAGGTGGTCCAAAACTGTTATTATTGGGCTTTGTTCAAATAAAATGCTTTGAAAATCCTAAATGGATTTTATTAAAAGTAATTTTCCTTAATTGCATGAATTAGATTATTCTCATCAGCAATCTAGGATATTATGTTGTTATCATGCCTCTTGGTCAGACTAGGCATTCAACAAGCTTCCCACCCATCATGCCTTCTCCCATGTAATTGCAACCTGGCTAGACTGCTGACTGTAAAGCGTCTCACTCACTTAGCTCTTTTCATTTAACTGTGGCTGAGCTACAGCAAGAATCAATGTTTTCATTGTGAGTTGCAATTTTAAACCAATGAATTAAGTTGGCTGAAATCTAGCCTACGTGACGTTTCTCATACCGTTTTCAGTTGCAGAATCTGGAGATTTTCCCCACAAATATGTGATTCTGAATCCCCTATGAAGCAGTATGTACTGATTAACTTATTTACAGTAAGGGGGTAGGGAATTAAATGGATCCCACACTTCTGCAATCTATTTACTGTAACTGACTCAAGTCTATGAGTACGTGTCACGTTCCTGACCTGTTTTCCTTTGTCATGTATTTGTTTTAGTTGGTCAGGGCGTGAGTTGGGTGGGTTGGTCTAGGTTTGATTTTCTATGTTGGGATTTTGTGTTCGGCCTGGTATGATTCTCAATCAGAGACAGCTGTGAATCGTTGTCCCTGATTGAGAGTCATACTAAGGCAGCCTGGGTTTCACTTGTGTTTTTGTGGGTGTTTGTTCCTGTGTCAGTGTTTGGGCCACACAGGGCTGTTTCAGGTTAGTCACGTTTGTTGGGTTTTGTAATTTGTAGTGTTTGTTGTTTTTCCATTAAAACATGAATACTTACCACTCCGCATCTTGGTCCGATCCATGCTCCTCCTCGTCTGAGGAGGAGAACGACTACGACAGCCGTTACAGTACGCAAGCAGTCTGTTTCTTGTTATCAACTCACTTTTTCTCAGAAGGAAATTTCAAAAGTTGAGTAGATTGTAGATGGATGAAATTATTGATTCACTCAATCTCATTTTATTATGCTGGAATTACTCGGATTCATTGGAAGAAGAAATTTGTGACCTCTTTTCTGACAGAAGTGTATTTGCAAATCGTGTGGGACTGTGTGCAGGTATGCAGATTTGGTGTTTGGTTAGTCATCCCATTGGGATTACTGTTCTGGCCCTGGTTTCCCAATAGCGATGGAATTTGTGTTTTAACAGGAATTTGTGTTTTAACAGTATATTGTTCCTATAACGTCCAAACAACTCACATGTGTTTCCCAAAACAGTACGTAGGAAGAACTTCCACTAAGTGCTTAGTTGGAGCATGTGTCAATACTGATAGGATGGAAAGAAAGGCAGCTCTGCTCTTGGATCCACTTTCTCCGTTCAAATCTTACATTAATATTATACTTATTCTACCACACTGATGACGGATCAGCTCCTAGAGAGATATTATCACCTATATGGAATATTGCGTCTTATTCTAATGCTTACCCTACATAGTTTAGCAGGTGTTATAGCGGGTGCAGCAAAATGCTTATCTTACTAGCTCCTAACAATGCAGTAAAATGTCGAACAATTCAAATGTAAGAGGAAAAAAATACAAAAAAGACAAGAAATCAAGAATGGCGGGACAAATCTGATTAACAGCCCAAGTAGCACTGTAGCAATAATCAAATACAATCTACCGGTATACGTATGTAATCTAGGAACATTTACACAAAATCAACTAAGAATGATTTGTACAGCAGTAGATATATTACAATAAGCTATGTCAAGAATCCAGTGTATAAATAAATATGCGGTGTGTATAAACAAAACTAAAATACAATGTACAGTTGTAGAAATATTATGTTGAGTTACGTCAGGGATACAGTATTTAAATACACAGTGTGAAACGGAAGTGACCAGTGGTTCAATGTCTCCATAAAAGGCTAATGCACTAAATCACAGATTTGGCACATCATTGTTACACATCAAGAAATATACTGGAAAAAAATATAAACGCAACATGCAATAATTTCCATGATTTTGCTGAGTTACAGTTCATATAAGGAAATCTGTCAACTGAAATAAATATATCAGGTCCTAATCTATGGATTTCACAAAAGGGCTTTATTACAGACAGAAATACTCCTGAGTTTCATCAGCAGACGCAGGTGAAAAAGCAGGATGTGGAGCTCCTGGGCTGGTTACACGTGGTCTGCGGTTGTGAGGCCAGTTGGACGTACTGCCAAATTCTCTAAAAAAGATGTTGGAGGCAGTTTATGGTAGATAAATGAACATGAAATTCTCTGGCAACAGCTCTGGTTGACATTCCTGCAGTCAGCATGCTAATTGCACTCTGCCTCAAAACTTGAGACATCTGTGGCTAAACTGCACATTTTAGTGTAGCCTTTTATTGTCCCCAAAACTGTGCACTGATCATGCTGTTTAATATGCCACACCAGTCAGGTGGATGGATTATCTTGGCAACCCAGTAAATTCAATGAGAACACGTTTTAATTTACAGCAATGACCTGGGGAATAGTTACAGGGATGAATGAGCCAATTGTAAACCAGAGATGATTAGGTGGCCAGTTAACAACCCTACTCTTACAATAAGTGCCATGAGATCTTTAGTAACCACAGAGAGTCAGGACACCCGTTTAACATCCCATCCGAAAGACAGCACCCTACACAGGGCAATGTCCCCAATCACTGCCCTGCAGCATTGGGATTTTTTTTTTTAGACCTGTGGAAAGGGTGCCTCCTACTCACCCTCCTACGCCACTTCCAGCAGCATCTGGTCTCCCATCCAGGGACTGACCAGGACCAACCCTGCTGAGCTTCAGAAGCAAGCCAGCAGTGGGATGCAGGGTGGTATGCTGCTGGCTTTTTGGTCACTAACAGGGAAGTAAACAAATGTGTGCACAAATTGGAGAGAAATAAGCTATCTGTGCGTATGGAACATTTCTGGGATCTTTTATGTCAGCTCATGAAACATGGGACCAACACTTGACATGTTGCGTTGTACTGTATTGATCTTTTAATGCACTCATCTCGGTTTTAATTTGAATAATATTTTTATATTTTGCTTGTTTGTAACAATTGCAAAGACATTGGCAACTTTGTATTTTAAGTCAACTACTTCTGAAGTTATCAGCGACCACAGAGACAGATAAACATCTTCATTCTATGTTTAGTGTATAAAGTGACGTGGAAAAGGGCAAAAAAGCATCTAACTATGCACTTAGCTGTTCTACTGGTGGTCTGGGGCAGTCGGTAATAAACAAGTGTTTTCAAGAGTAACTTTGGAAATAATGGTTTTGGAAAAGAGCTCGGAGATTTAACGATGCTCCTACCAAGGTTCTAACGATTAACTTAGCCTTCAGATGCTTTTGCGAAACCAGGCCCAGGAAGCTTCCTTGATAAGTTCCTTTGTATGTTTCATGTTCCCTAGCTGTGCGTCTCAGGACACGTTAATCTGACTCACAGACCAGGGAAGGGTCCAACATGTGTCTGAACATGAAGCCCACTAACCTAAAGCAGCTGTCTGAGGAAGGCCCTCTTATCTCCCTACCCTGTTACAACCCACTGTCTCTCCCTCTCTTTAGGGGTGAGGGAAGAGAGGTGCCCCCCTTGTAAAATCTGTTAGCCCCGTCGAGTCATATGGTGTGTTGACTGGAGGATGCCATGGTGAGCAGAGTATTGGCACGGACAAGGTCAATGGCAAAGTTCTTTAAGCAAGGTGGTCTGGGTAGAAATTGCCCTTAGTCACAGATCAAGGATCAGCTAATCATCCTCAATCCTAACCTTATTGGTAGTGATCATTCACTACCAAAATCTAAGTTTTCCAGATGTTTCAGACCTCAGAAGTCCATGCCCCATGCCATTGGTCTTGTATAACATCTCTGCAACTCTGTGTTATTCCTGATGACTAACTTGCTGTCCAAAGGTGATTGATACCTGTCCTAAGATTCAAATAACATAAACGTTTAAAATAAAAAGTTTATTGGTCGTGTACACAGATTTGCAGGTGTTTTAGTAGGTGCAGTGAAATGCTTGTTTCTAGCTCCAACAGTGCAGTAGAATGTCTCGCAAATACAATACTAATACACAAATAGTAAATAGTAAATAACGTAACAAAATGTGGGAAAAGTCAAGGGGTCTGTACTATAAAATAACTATAAAATAACTCTGATCTACACATTTTACCCTAGTCAAAAATCCTATAGGATTCCAGTAAAATTATTGGAATGCAATGTGAAAATCTTCTCTGTCATGTTCCTGACCGGTTTTCTGTTATTTTGTATGTGTTTGACGGTCAGGGCGTGAGTTTGGGTGGGTAGTCTATGTTATGTGTTTCTATGTTGGTTTAAGGGTGACCTGATATGGCTCTCAATTAGAGGCAGGTGGTTTTCATTTCCTCTGATTGAGAGCCATATTAAGGTAGGTGTTTTCACATTGATGTTTGTGGGTGGTTGTCTTCCGTGTCTGTGTATGTTGCGCCACACGGGACTGTTTCGGTATGTTTGTTCGTTCGGTTTTTGTGTAGTCTATTTTCCTGTTCGTGCGTTCTTCGTGTCATGTAAGTTCGTTTGTTCAGGTCTGTTGACTGCGTTTATTTGTTTTGTAGTTTATCAAGTGTATTTCGTTTCGTCTTAGTCTTGTTTAATAAATCATTATGTCATATCACCACGCTGCATTTTGGTCGAATCACTACTCCTCCTTTTCGGATGAAGAGGAGGAGGAACATCGTTACATTCTCAGATTTTCAAACCAGTCCTATTGGACTCCAAAGGATTATATTCTATAGATACAGTGCAACATGATAAAATCCTATAGGATAGGTTCCAAAATCTTTTGGATTGTCTTTTGGATTGTAATAAATGTTATTATTGGAATTTGACGAGGGTACCCTCCTCTCTTTTCCAGTTTCACCACTCTAGGCCAGCCAGCTGTAGGGAGGGGTATAGTAGGTACCTGGTGGTCAGCCCGGGGATGATTACAGTGCAGACAGGCATGGAGACGACACCTAACACTTTTACAAGGGCCCCCAGGGGGCCAGGACCATCTTCCCTAAAAACAGGCTGATCACCCCTGCTCGAGCTCTCATCTGGTCTGAAGAGTCTCTGAGACAACACAGTGATGTCACAATACAACTTGCCTGCACTGCTAGACCAGATCTTCCCGTCAGCTTTGATTCACAGAGCCTGTTCTCAATGACTACTATTAAGGGCAGTCATTAGTGTTGTTATTAGCGGCTAAATTTGCTTAGGGAAACTAAACGACATGCAACTTTCACATTTTCAGGAAGGACCCACCAACATGAGCTGAGCAGATAACCAATCAGGATGCCGTTTCGAGCTTGTTCTCAGCATCACAGCCAAACTAAAGGAAGACAGACTTTCAATGACTCACCACTGTCAATGCAGGGCATTGGTCTACTAAACCAGATGATTTCATTTGATGTGTTGTTTATTGTCAAGGGGAATACCACTGTACAATGTGGAAGAGGAAGGTCATATTTGTGAAATATTCACCCCCTAAGAAATTTTCACCATACACATTTTATTTTGTGTTGGGACATGGTTCTTAGTTTATCTTGATAAGTATCTTATATTAATTGTCGTAATAAAGTTTGTAAGAAATTCACTATGATGTTTATGTTGTCTATTTTTTACTTCCTGCTTGTATTTAGCCTGAGGTCACACAGGAAGACTCAGGCCTCGCACAACACATGCAGTGTCAAAGGTTTAGAGACAGATCAGCTTGTTTGAGAAGTCATGCAAGAGGAAATCAGCATTCCAATGCCAGATGGATGTATCCTTGCATGTTCGAACATCAGTCAGCACACTAGAACTGACTGTCAATCAATCAATCAAATGTATTTATAAAGTCCTTCTTACATCAGCTGATGTCACAAAGTGCTGTACAGAAACACAGCCTAAAACCCCAAACAGCAAGCAATACAGGTGTAGAAGCACGGTGGCTAGGAAAAACTCCCTAGGAAGAAACCTAGAGAGGAACCAGACTATGAGGGGTGGCCAGTCCTCTTCTGGCTGTGCAGGGTGGAGATTATTACAGAACATGGCCAAGATGTTCAAATGTTCATAGATGACCAGCAGGGTCAAATAATAATAATCACAGTGGTTGTCGAGGGTGCAAAAGGTCAGCACATCAGGAGCAAATGTCAGTTGGCTTTTCATAGCCGCCGATCATTCAGAGTATCTCTACCGCTCCTGCTGTCTCTAGAGAGTTGAAAACAGCAGGTCTGGGACAGGTAGCACATCCAGTGAACAGGTCAGGGAACATTGACACAGGTAGAACAGTTGAAACTGGAGCAGCAGCACGGCCAGGTGGACTGGGGACAGCAAGGAGTCATCAGGCCAGGCAGTCCTGAGGCATGGTCCTAGGGTTCAGGTCCTCCGAGAGAGAGAATTAGAGAGAGCATACTTAAATTCACACAGGACAACGGATAAGACAGGAGAAATACTCCAGATATAACAAACTGACCCTAGCCCCCCGACACATAAACTACTGCAGCATAAATACTGGAGGCTGAGACAGGAGAGGTCGGGAGACACTGTGGCCCCGTCCGACGATACCCCCGGACAGGACCAAACAGGCAGGATATAACCCCACCCACTTTGCCAAAGCACATCCCCTACACCACTAGAGGGATATCTTCAACCACCAACTTACCACCCTGAGACAAGGCCGAGTATAGCCCACGAAGATCTCCCCCACGGCACAACCCAAGGGGGGGCGCCAACCCGGACAGGGAGATCACGTCATTGACTCAACCCACTCAAGTGTCGCACCCCTCCTAGGGACGGCATGGAATAGCACCAGTAAGCCAGTGACTCAGCCCCTGTAATAGGGTTAGAGACAGAGAATCCCGGTGCAGAATCCCAGTGCAGGCAGAGACAGCAAGGGCGGTTCGTTGCTCCAGTGCCTTTCCATTCACCTTCACACTCCTGGGCCAGACTACACTCAATCATAGGACCTACTGTAGAGATGAGTCTTCAATAAAGAGTCTGCGTCCCTCACATGGATAGGCAGACCATTCCATAAAAATGGAGCTCTATTGGAGAAAGCCCTGCATCCAGCTGTTTGCTTAGATATTCTAGGGACAGTAATGAGGCCTACGTCTTGTGACCGTAGCGTACGTGTAGGTATGTACGGCAGGACCAAATCGGAAAGATAGGTAGGAGCAAGCCCATGTAAGGCTTTGTAAGTTAGCATTAAAACCTTGAAATCAGCCCTTGCCTTAACAGGAAGCCAGTGTAGAGAGGCTAGCACTGGAGTAATATGATACCATTTTTTGGTTCTAGCCAAGATTCTAGCAGCCGTGTTTAGCACTAACTGAAGTTTATTTAGTGCTTTATCCAGGTAGCCGGAAAGTAGAGCATTGCAGTAGTCTAACCTAGAAGTGACAAAAGCATGGATTAATCGTTCTGCATCATTTTTGGACATAAAGTTTCAGATTTTTTGCAATGTTACGTAGATGGAAAAAAGCTGTCCTTGAAACAGTCTTGATATGTTCGTCAAAAGAGAGATCAGGGTCCAGAGTAACGCCGAGGTCCTTCAGTTTTATTTGAGACGACTGTACTGTACAACCATCAAGATTAATTGTCAGATTCAACAGAAGATCCCTTTGTTTCTTGGGACCTAGAACAAGCATCTCTGTTTTGTCCAAGTTTAAAAGTAGAAAATGTGCAGCCATCCACTTCCTTATGTCTGAAACACAGGCTTCCAGGGAGGGCCATTTTGGGGCTTCACCATGTTTCATCAAAATGTACAGCTGTGTGTCATCCGCATAGCAGTGAAAGTTAACATTATGTTTCTGAATGACATCACCAAGAGGTCAAATATATAGTGAAGACAATAGTGGTCCTAAAACGGAGCCTTGGGAACACCGAAATTTACAGTTGGTTTGTCAGAAGACAAACCATCCACAGAGACAAAATTATGTCTTTCCGACAGATAAGATCTAAACCAGGCCAGAACTTGTCCGTGTAGACCAATTTGTGTTTCCAATCTCTCCAAAAGATCGTGGTGATCGATGGAATCAAAAGCAGCACTAAGGTCTAGGAGCACGAGGACAGATGCAGAGCCTCAGTCTGACGCCATTAAAAGGTAATTTACCACCTTCACAAGTGCAGTCTCAGTGCTATGATGGGGTCTAAAACCAGACTGAAGCGTTTCGTATACATTGTTTGTCTTCAGAAAGGCAGTGAGTTGCTGTGCAACAGCTTTTTCTAACATTTTTGAGAGGAACGGGAGATTTGATATAGGCTGATAGTTTTTTTATATTTTCTGGGTCAACGTTTGGCTGTTTCAAGAGTGGCTTTATTATTGCCACTTTTAGTGAGTTTGGTACACATCCGTTGGATGGAGAGCCGTTTATTATGTTCAACATAGGAGGGCCAAACACAGGAAGCAGCTCTTTCAGTAGTTTAGTTGGAATAGGGTCCAGTATGCAGCTTGAAGGTTTAGAGGTCATGATTATTTTCATCAATGTGTCAAGAGATATAGTACTAAAAAACTTGAGTGTCTCCCTTGATCCTAGGTCCTGGCAGAGTTGTGCAGACTCAAGACAACTGAGCTTTGGAGGAATATGCATATTTAAAGAGGAGTCCGTAATTTGTTTTCTAATGATCTTTTCCTCAAAGAAGTTCATGAATGTATCACTGCTGAAGTGAAAGCCATCCTCTCTTGGGGAATGGCTTTGCGACAGTATCAAAAATAAATTTGGGATTGTTCTTACTTTCCTCAATTAAGTTGGAAAAATAGGATGATCGAGCAGCAGTGAGGTCTCTTCGATACTGCACGGTACTGTCTTTCCAAGCTAGTCGGAAGACTTCCAGTTTGGTGTAGCGCCATTTTCGTTCCAATTTTCTGGAAGCTTGCTTCAGAGCTCGGGTATTTTCTGTATACCAGGGAGCTAGTTTCCAATTACAAATATTTTTTGTTTTTAGAGGTGCGAATGCATCTAGGGTATTGCGTAATGTTACATTGACTTCCTCAGTTAGGTGGTTAACTGATTTTTGTACTCTGACATCCTTGGGTAGGCGGAGGTAGTCTGGAAGGGCATCTAGGAATCTTTGGGTTATCCGAGAATTTATAGCACGACTTTTGATGATCCTTGGTTGGGGTCTGAGCAGATTATTTATTGCGATTGCAAACATAATAAAATGGTGGTCCGATAGTCCAGGATTATGAGGAAAAACATTAAGATCCACAACATTTATTCCACTGGACAAAACTAGGTCCAGAGTATGACTGTGGCAGTGAGTATGTCCGGAGACATGTTGGACAAAACCCACTAAGTCGATGATGGCTCCGAAAGCCTTTTCGAGTGCGTCTGTGGACTTTTCCATGTGAATAGTCACCAAAAATTCGAATATTATCTGCCATGACTACAAGGTCCAATAGGAATTCATGGAACTCAATGAGGAACACTGTATATGGCCCAGGAGGCCTGTAAACAGTAGCCTTAGAAAGTGATTTTTAATTTTTTTTTAATTGACATTTGCTATCATAAATGTTAGCAACACCTCCGACTAGGCAAATACAGTGCAAAAGTAGGCTACATCATTCTTACATACTTTACAGAGAAGGAACACACACCTTCCCACTGTGTGGATCCACTATAATGATAATGGAGTGCCATGTCAGTTTTATGTGATCAACGATCATAGACTGCATTAAAGTCGAATAACACATCTAAGCACATAACAGGTGTGGAAGTCCCCATTATACTATGTAGACATCCCAAATGGAGCTGTTAGCCATCTTCACTATCCAAATGGTAAGACTTAAATCACTTATTAGGCATGTAGGGGCTGAATTATGTTGGATTGGACATCCCTGTGTAAACAGTTGACGGGATAGTCTGAATAAAGTGTCTGTTGGGAATAGTTATTTTAACCCTTAACCTACGGAACTAACAATTCCATAACACATATCATGATAACATTGTTTAATGACAAATTTGTGAATACATATTATTGACCAACATGTCATGCGAAAGTAGGTGAAACATTCTAACATTTATATTATCTTAAAGCACTTTTAAATTACAATAATTCATCCAAAAACACTAACTATTTAAAACTATATATTTTCCTATGCCTGGCCAAGCATGATGTTCATAATGAATTGTTTTATGGAGAAGTGTGGTATTAGAACTAAGAATACTGCAAGTAGCTCTGGATAAGAGCGTCTGCTAAATGACTAAAGTGTAAAATGTGAAAATGTTAATATATTATTTCTCCCAAACAAACAAAAATCTACTTTATAAAATGACAGTACACATACTGTATCAAGAACTAGGAGATTTGAAATTGATGATAGGCTACATGAGAAAGACTGCATGCGCAATCCTTGATTGATTTAACAGTGAACAAGCTCCTCTGACAACGATTTCGGAATGGAATCCCTTTTTTTGAGTTTTGGTCACACACACACCTCCCCCAGAGGTTCATCCAGCCTACGTATCATGACAGTAGCCAATGAACGTTACTATCAGCCAGGAGGTAGAGCGGTCCGGCCTCTCCCCCGTGTGGAAAGGACAGGCAAAGGGGCTTCACTGTCAGATCAGTCACTGGCTCTCAGGCTCTGGCTCTGTCGGGTCATGTCAGTGGTCTCAGTTATCCGACCAACTTAGAGCCGTGAAGTAGCCTTGTTCTTAGATCATATTTGCGTTGCCAATGGTGAAATGCCTGCAACAAATGAAGTGAACTTGCCAACTTCTCATACAGTAGGCTACATTAGATTTTTTCATTTAATTATCACACATTTGCTTGTGTTTATCGCCGGCCCGCTATGTTGGCAGGAATAGGCTTTTGCGCAAAAGTGTATGTTTACGCACCATTTGTAGCCTATTGATTCGATTGGGTTGTATAGAAATTTTGTCAAAAGTGGTCGACCTCATCCCTCTACAGTTGTGTGTGTTGTCCAACAAGGAACTTTATCCAGTTGTTGAATTACACATCACTCCTTTAACGCGCTCCGTTCCATTACGCGCACCCTTAGGTAGGAGTGGTCTACACCTAGCATCATTTTGGACACCCTTTTATTCCAAAGGAATTCGTTGATCATCTTCAGTATTTTCTTGGATCAAATTTTGGAAGAAAAGATGATGGCTCTGACTAGTGATTTGAATATTGAACAGAAACATATCATTATTTTGTATTGATTAATTTAATTGACGCATGGGTACATCTGGGTTCCAAATAGAAAGTTAAATGCTTTCATTGACAACGGTCTGACCAGTGCAAGTGAATTGTATGGTGTAGCAACAACGTTATTGGATGAGGATGTTCGTGTTAGACAAAGGGTCTAATTATGTTTTTTTTTCTCCCTCCCAAAGGTGTCCACAATTTTTTCGGATGGGCAGTGGGCCCCTCCTCTCCAACAGTGACGAAATAACAGTGGGTGTAAAGAGAATTTGAACTTGCAGCCGGCTACCACTTCTTGGTTGCTCTTGCCCGGATCAGAACAAGCAACATACTGGAGTGGGACACTGCACCACAGAAACAGTGATTGGAGAGGATCTGCGCACCCGGGAAAGAAGTGCTTAGTGACCGACTTTCAGATAAAATATTTATTGGGCACTTTTTACGCATGACTACACTGGGAGTAACTGGAATTCCAAGGATATAAACTGATTCTCTTTCTATATTTCATGGAGTTAAAACCTTGTTTAAGGTAATGTTTATTGTTGTTATTTTATTATACTATATATTAGTACGCCTTTACTTAAAGCATCCAGGTATAATGCTTTATAACTTGTTATAAGCATGTATGAGCCTTTATGTCTTATAAAAAAGGTTATCATATTTTATGTCTCTATTGGCCTATACATTTTCTTGGAGCAGGGATACAATAATTAGTTATAAAGTTATTTTGACTTTCTATTTGAGCATCCTTTGCGGATGATAGCCTCATTGGACAAACAGTTCAGTGCGTGCATATTTTTAGGCTAAGTTGTATTGTCCTTAAATACCCAGTCTGTGTAACACAGTCAGTGTTAGAAAAAGTACTAAATGTCATACTTGAGCAAAATTAAAGACACCTTAATAGAAAATGACTCAAGTGAAAGTGAAAGTCACCCAGTAAAATACTAGTTGACTAAAAGTCTAAAAGTATTTGGTTTTAAATAGACTTAAGTATCAAAAGTAAATGGAATTGCTAAAATGTACTTAAGTATCAAAAGTAAAAGTATAAACCATTGCAGATTCCTTTTATTAAACAAACCAGGAGGCACATTTTTATTTTATTTTATTGGCAGATAGCCAGGGGCACAATCCGACACTTAGTTTAGTGAGTCCGCCAGATCAGCGGCAGTAGGGATGACCAGTAGGGATGACCATTTTCCTGTCAAAATGTAACGAGTACTTTGTCAGGGAAAAGGTATGGAGTAAAAAGTACATCATTTTAAAATAGTAAAGTAAAGTACAGATACCACAAAAAACTACAAAGGATTTTTACTTAATTAAGTACGGTACACCACTGCCCACAGTTCACATGTTGTCCACACTTGTTTGTTCTTCTTCTGTAGACGACGGTTGAGGTTTGTAGCCTGACAGGTGAACCAGTTTCACTCAGTTATGCATCACCTTTCTCAAAGTTGGTATTTTAACGATATTGGTCATATCAAGTCCTGATTAAATGTATGTGACATTTACATTAGGTAGCCCACAGGTGTTCCTATATATATGGGATAGTGGGAAATGTTGACAGTGAAAATAATCAATGTTTCACATTTCAGCAAACTCATAACAAGGAAAGTTCTTGAGGATTTAAATAATGTTATAGTCTACATTTCTTGCAATGCGCTTTTATGCACAACTCGAGAAAGCATTACAAACACTGGGCTATTGTAAGCCTATTTGTGTGCCATTGGTTGCCGCTGTTAGCCTATCCAGTGGTATAGGGCAGTCTAGCCAAATTGAGTTTGAGAAGCTTTAGACACTCAGTGGTCGATGAGAGAGTAATCTCGTCCACCCAGCCGGCTCTCTCTAGCAATTGAGCCTGGAAACGAGGTTAATGATAGAGCAAGATGACAGAACGCGGGGCAGTACATCAAACAGACAGGTTATAGATTAATACATGGGCAATGTGAATTGGCAACTCATCGACTACCCCTCCCCTCAACAAAAAAAATAAAAAAAAGTAACCAGCCGCCAGAGATTCTTTTTTCTTTGAATTACTGTTCTTAGGGTGGAGTGTATTGAATCAGGACAGCCAGCCAGCCAACCCAGCCCCTCTAGACGTGTATTACGATATAACATGTCACAGCCTACCCGCCCTGAACTCTCTCCCACAATCAACTCAAATAACCGAGTGCTTGCTATCAGATACATTTATTACCTTTTCATTTGACGTCGGGAAGCGTGGCCAGCCGACCGAGAGGCTATAATGTAACAGTTCCAACTGATTTACCTGTCACTGGTGTTTACATTGCCGAGGTGCAAATTAAATGAGGCCACTCACAGCCAGTCTGTTGAGCGTCCCCCCCTTTTCCCCCACACATTTGTGACTTGACCCAACAGGAGGCTACCTCCATGGGGTTCTCAATCCCACCACCCACATTCGGAGGAAGTGACAAGCCAGACAAATTGTCCTTAGCGACCACCGGGGAATCATACTAAGCAAGAGAGAGCCGCTGGACACTCGTTCAGCGCTGTAGAATGACACCGCAGAAACGGGGACGGACAGAACCATTCAATTAACCGCTATCAGGATTATATTCTCTAATCGATCCGTTGGAGTTCGCCTGTAACAATTACGTCATTTTGTTGGTCCACCACTATCGCTCACTTTTGAACATGCTGACATGTCAATGGACGCATCACTGTAATGAATGAGGAATGTGTATCTTGCTAGACCTTATAGCAGAAGGCTGGTGTGTCTCATAACAATCAGTTAATTCATTGTGTTTCCCTCCCACCTTCAGGTTCAAGATGATACTGAATATAAAACATATCCTCTGGTTATACTGTCTGTGTCAAAGTGCATCTGGGTTCGGTAAGTGTTGCCTACTACTACTTCTACTTCTACTATTATTACTGCTACTACTACTACTTCAGGCTACTACTACTACTACTACTACTACTACTACTATTAATAATACTACTACTCTCTCTCTCTCTCTCTCTCTCTCTCTCTCTCTCTCTCTCTCTCTCTCTCTCTCTCTCTCTCTGTACAGTTTCTGTATGTGTGAGTTTGTTAAAAAAGGATTACCATATTAAAGTGAGAGTTCAGTTCACATAACATGGTTGTCCTTAAAATAAGTGACATGCGTAAATGAATCACTAATCACATTAAATAAATAATCATCTTCAGATATGACTTTGTCAAAGCAACACAATGACTAGGGCTTTACAGTGACAGTGAAATTGGGAGACATTTTGGGATTAAGTGGGTTAAAATCTTCCTAGAAGTGACACAGGTTTTGACAGAGGGACATGCTAAATGCTGAATTTTGGAACTTTAGCAAGCCTTTATTGAATTTTCCATGTGGTCTATATTAAAGGGCACTTCATTTAATATACAGTTGAAGTCGGAAGTTTACATACACTTAGGTTGGAGTCATTAAAACTAGTTTTTCAACCAATCCACAAATTTCTTGTTAACAAACTATTGTTTTGGCAAGTCGGTTAGGACATCTAATGTGAGCATGACACAAGTCATTTTTCCAACAATTGTTTACAGACAGATTATTTCACTTAAAATGCACTGTATCACAATTCCAGTGGGTCAGAAGTTTACATACACTAAGTTGACTGTGCCTTTAAACAGCTTGGAAAATTCCAGAAAATGTCATCATGGCTTTAGAAGCTTCTGGTAGGCTAATTGACATAATTTGAGTCAATTGGAGGTGTACGTGTGGATCTATTTCAAGGTCTACCTTCAAACTCAGTGTATCTTTGCTTGGCATCATGGGAAAATCAAAAGAAATCAGACCTCAGAAAATAAATTGTAGACCTCCACTAGTCTGGTTCATCCTTGGGAGCAATTTCCAACCGCCTGAAGATACCACGTTCATCTGTACAAACAATAGTACGCAGGTATAAACACCATGGGACCACGCAGCCATCATACCGCTCAGGAAGGAGATGTGTTCTGTCTCCTAGAGATGAACGTACTTTGGTGCGAAAAGTGCAAATCAATCCCAGAACAACAGCAAAGAACCTTGTGAAGATGCTGGAGGAAACAGGTACAAAAGTATCTATATCCACAGTAAAACGAGTCCTATATTGACATAACCTGAAAGGCCCCTCAGCAAGGAAGAAGCCACTGCTCCAAAACCGCCATAAAAAAGACAGACTACGGTTTACAACTGCACATGGGGACAAAGATCATACTTTTTGGAAAAATGTCCTGTGGTCTGATGAAACAAAAATAGAACTGTTTGGCCATAATGACCATTGTTATTTTTGGAGGAAAAAGGGGGAGGCTTGCAAGCAGAAGAACACCATATCAACTATGAAGCACGGGGGTGGCAGCACCATGTTGTGGGGGTGCTTTGCTGCAGGAGGGACTGGTGCACATCACAAAATAGATGGCATCATGAGAAAGGAAAATTATGTGGATGGAAAATTATGTGGATATATTGAAGCAACATCTCAAGACATCAGTCATGAAGTTCAAGCTTGGTCGCAAATGGGTCTTCCAAATGGACAATGACCACAAGCATACTTCCAAAGTTGTGGCTTAAGGACAACAAAGTCATGGTATTGGAGTGGCCATCACAAAGCCCTGACCTCAATCCAATAGAACATTTGTGGGCAGAACTGAAAATGCGTGTGCGAGCAAGGAGGCCTACTTACCTGACTCAGTTTCAGGAGGAATGGGCCAAAATTCACCCAACTTATTGTGGGAAGCTTGTGGAAGGCTATCCAAAACGTTTGACCCAAGTTAAACAGTTTAACTTCTTATGGCTGCAATCCCGTTAACGGGATGATATGACAACAGCCAGTGAAAGTGCAGGGCGCCAAATTCAAACAACAGAAATCTCATAATTAAAATTCCTCAAACATACATGTATCTTATACCATTTTAAAGGTAATCTTGTTGTTAATCCCACCAAAGTGTCTGATTTCAAATAGGCTTTTCAGCGAAAGCACCACAAACGATTATGTTAGGTCACCGCAAAATCACAGACAAACACAGTCATTTTTCCAGCCAAAGACAGGAGTCACAAAAAGCTGAAATAGAGATAAAATTAATCACTAACCTTTGATGATCTTCATCAGATGACACTCATAGGACTTCATGTTACACAATACATATATGTTTTGTTCGATAAAGTTAATATTTATATCCAAAATAAATGCAGAGAGCCACGTCAAATATCATAAATACTCATCATAAACTTTGATGAAAGATACATGTTTTACATAGAATTAAAGATACACTTGTTCTTAATGCAACCGCTGTGTCAGATTTCAAAATGATTTACGGCAAAAGCACAATATTCAATAATCTGAGAACAGCATTCAGCCACAAAAGCAAGCCATACAGTTACCCCCAGTCAACAAAACTCATAAAAAGCATTATAAATTTTCACTTACCTTTGCTTATCTTCGTCGGAATGCACTCCCAGGACTCCCACTTCCACAAGAAATGTTCGTTTTGTTCGGTAATGTCCATCATTTATGTCCAAATAGCTATTTTTGTTAGCGTGTTTGGTAAACAAATCCAACGTCAGGAAGCGCGTTCACTAAAAGCAGATGAAATGTCAAAAAGTTCCGTAACAGTCAGTAGAAACATGTCAAACAATGTATTGAATCAATCTTTAGAATGTTTTTAACATAAATCTTGAATAACGTTCCAACTGGAGAATTACATTGACTTCAGATGTGCGATGGAACATAGCTCCCTCTCATGTGAACACGCGTGGTCAGAGCATGGTCAGGTCATGATAGACCTGACTAATTCCTGTCTCCTTCGGCCCCATTTCACGTTAGAGGCATCAGTCAAGGTTCTACATACTGTTGACATCTAGTGGAAGCCGTAAGAAGTGCAAACTCATCCATATCTCACTGTGAATTCAATAGGGTCTTGGTTGAAAATCGACCAACCTCAGAATTCCCACTTCCTGTTTGGATTTATTCTCAGGTTTTTGCCTGCCATATGAGTTCTGTTATACTCACAGACATCATTCAAACAGTTTTAGAATCTTCAGAGTGTTTTCTATCCAATACGCATAATACTATGCATATATTAGCAACTGGGACTGAGGAGCAGGCAGTTTACTATGGGCACCTCGGGGCACCTTTCATCCAAGCTACTCCATACTGCCCCTGCAGCTATAAGAAGTTAAAGGCAATGCTACCAAATACTAATTGAGTGTATGTAAACTTCTGACCCACTGGGATTGTGATGAAAGAAATAAAAACTTAAATAAATCATTCTCTCTACTACTATTCTGACATTTCACATTCTTAAAATAAAGTGGTGATCCTAACTGACCAAAGACAGGGACTTTTTACTGGGATTAAATGTCAGGAATTGTGAAAAACTGAGTTTAAATATAGTTGGCTAAGGTGTATGTAAACTTCCGACTTCAAGTGTATATAAACATCAAAGTGACCCAAAATGCACTTATTTTGTGGAATGACCCATGCATGTGTTTCAGCACAAATCAGGTCGGCAAGTAGTCAAACACACTTTTTGGTCCTAAGTCAATTGGAAAGTATTGTGCTTTGGGCGGCAGATATTCTAGCGGTTATAGCATTGGGCCAGGAACCAAAAGTTTGCTGGTTCAAATACCTGAGCCGACAAGGTGAAAAATCTGTGGATGTGCCCATGTGCAAGGCACTTAACTCTAATCTGCTCCAGGGGTGCCGTACTACTATGGCTGACCCGTTAAAAAAACCAGATTCACTGTATTTATCTGGTGTATGTGAAAATATAATTTGTTTTTAAATGGTTTACAGTAACCATTACTGTTATAAGGTCCTAAACAATATCATAACCGCCATCGATAAGAGACATTACTGTGCAGCCGTATTCATCCACCTGGCTAAGGCTTTCGACTCTGTCAATCACAACATTCTTATCGGCAGACACAACAACCTTGGTTTCTCAAATGATTGCCTCGCTTGGTTCACCAACTACTTCTCCGATAGAGTTCAGTATGTCAAATCGGAGGGCCTGTTGTCCGGACCTCTGGCAGTCTCTATGGTGGTGCCACAGGGTTCAATTCTCGGCCGACTCTCTTCTCTGTATACATCAATGATGTCGCTCTCGCTGCTGGTGATTCTTTGATCCACCTCTACGCAGACGACACCATTCTGTATACCTCTGGCCCTTCGTTGGACACTGTGTTAACTAACCTCCAGATGAGCTTCAATGCCATACAACTCTCCTTCCGTGGCCTCCAACTGCTCTTAAATGCAAATAAAACTAAATGCATGCTCTTCAACCGATCACTGCCCGCACCTGCCCGCCCGTCCAACATCACTACTCTGGACGGTTCTGACTTAGAATATGTGAACAACTACAAATACCTAGGTGTCTGGTTAGACTGTAAACTCTCCTTCCAGACTCACATTAAACATCTCCAATCCAAAATTACATCTAGAATCGGCTTTCTATTTCGCAACAAAGCATCCTTCACTCATGCTGCCAAACATACACTCTTAAAACGGACCATCCTACCAATCCTCGACTTCAGTGATGTAATTTACAAAATAGTCTCCAACACTCTACTCAACAAATTGGATGCAGTCTATCACAGTGCCATCCGTTGTGTCACCAAAGCCCCATATACTACCCACCACTGGGTAGTATCTTGCTCCTTTGCACCTCAGTATCTCTACTTGCACATTCATCTTCTTCACATTCTACCATTCCAGTGTTTAATTGCTATATTGTAATTACTTTGCCACCATGGCATATTTATTGCCTTACCTCTCTTATCCTACCTCATTTGCACATGCTGTATATAGATTTTCCTACTGTATTATTGTTTGTATGTTTGTTAATTCCATGTGTAACTGTGTTGTTGTATGTGTCGAACTGCTTTGCTTTATCTTGGCCAGGTCGCAGTTGCAAATGAGAACTTGTTCTCAACTAGCCTACCTTGTTAAATAAAGGTGAAATAAAATACATTAAAAAAAAAAATAACTCCATGTCTCACAGCAATGAGGTTTCAACCCAATCAACAACAAAAAAGCAGACAGACAACGCCAAGTCAATGTCTGTGAGCCCTGCAACCAGAGTAAGGTCAGCCCTATGATGGGCAGCAGTGGACAGCTAGAACCTCAGGTCCTTTGCCCTGTACAGACAGGATACCTTTCAATTAGGCCCAGGTCCCAGTCTGGATTCAGCTAAAACAGCTGGTTTCACCTCTCAGCCCTAGTAAGGCCCTCTGTTTAGAGCCCTTGCTCACGGCTGTTCCACACCGCTTCCAAAGCATTCTGCACATCGTTGCTCCGAGCGTTCATTGATTCCCTCCAATGTGATAATCCCGTGCCGGTGGCCAAGGGTGATTCAGCCCGTTGCCATGGCATTGCATCTGGCATCGTGAGGATGTGTGCTGTGTGTGGTGTGGTTCTAACCGGAACATAAACAGAGACTGGGAGTTACTCTGTGTTGATTACTTTATAAAAAGCAATAGTTGAGGGAATTGTGAATAACCTTGCTCCAGAGGACTGTTTGCCTGTCCGACCTGTTGCCAGAAAGTCTGAGTTGTTTAGAAAGACCAGATGCGATGCTCATAAGCTGTCATAGCTGTGTCATACTGTAGCTGTGTTTTTTCTTGTTGTGGCTTTGGCCTTCATAGAGAGAGAGAGTAACAATATATTTTAAGATATGTGGACCAAATAAGAGCTTTTACTCTGATGACTTGAAAACTCTGTTAATTTATGACTTGACATTGCATTTTAAGTATCATTCGTAGTTTATAGTGTTTCCCAGACACAGATTAAACCTAATCTTGGACTAAAAAGCATGTCAATGTAGATTATCTGTTGAACATGCTCCTTAGTCCAAAACCAAGGTAAATCTATGTCTGGGAAACCAGCCAGTTGTGTATTTTTAGCTCTGATAGCCTGGAAGAACAGTGCATCAGTTTTTCTTATGGTTCCTGACAAGTAGTCTAGTAGTGGAACAACTTTAAGGCTCCAGACATGCCTTCCCTGTTTGACTATTTTATGTCATACACATTTTTATGTATATACATCACATTCTGTGTATGTCACTGAGAAGCTCCCCACCCATAGTTTTGAGGATGAGGCTTGACTTTCCAAGAGCTAGTTTGGTGCTATGATGCATGTCCTTTAATTGTCTGGGACTTAATGTTACACCCTCTGTGTCTGTTATTGAATAAGAGGTTCATAGCAAACTAGCAATACACTTGACTAATTAGAAGTCTTTGCAGAGTGTTTCAACTTTGAATAAAAGGTTTAACTTTTTATGAAGAGCTTGTCACAGACTGTATTTAACAGATGTTAAAAGCTAGAGGAAAAGCTTGGGTAGTGTGGTTGAAGGGGACAACCTTGAATCAATGAATTGTTTCTTGTTGTTTTTATTGTTGTTGTCCTTTATCACCCATACTGATACTGCCCCAGAGTTAACATTGTTATGCTCTGAAAAAACATGCCATTGTTCACTAATCTCTCTATACATTTTCAGCTGACTTACCTAGTCTTTTTTGTTTTAAATATTTCCCAGCATCCAACACGTTAACTATGATGAGGCCTGTGAGTGGCTCCCTCTCGGGGAAGGTGGTTTTGCCATGCCACTTCTCCAATATGCCCACAGCCAAGCCCTCCATCAACGCCAACGGCACAGTAACCCCCACCAGCACAGACTACCTGCGCATCAAATGGACCAAAATGAATGGGGAAAAGGAATCCACAGTGCTGGTGGCCCAAAATGGCGTCATTAAGATAGGCCCCATCTACAGAAACCGTGTGTCGGTGCCCAGCCACCCAGAGGATGTGGGGGATTCTTCTCTGACCATGGTGAAGCTCCGAGCCAGCGACGCCGGCACCTACCGCTGCGAGGTCATGTATGGTATCGAGGACACGCAGGACATGGTCAACCTCGACGTCAAGGGTTGGTGTCATCTGTTTATTTCTGTATAGTCAGTTTCTCTGCTTCTTCCCTTATGCCGGAGAAAATATCTGCTAAGCACATTGACACTTTGGCAAGTTCATAATGGAAAATGTTTGATAAGCTTATGAAGTTGATGAGCCAACCTTTGAATGTAGTGGTGGAGACGTATTAGTAACAAATCAAAGCAATTTCCCTCAATGTGTCATTCAGTAAATATGAAAGTAGGGAGCACATGTGTCGACTGTAGACTTGGGGTTTCCTGCATTTTGTGCTAGAGACAACCAACTCTATATATATCGTCACGTGGGGCTCATCACTTCTGTAGTGGCTATGCCATAGGGAGGAGTTACTCAGCTACGTTATAGGCCTAAGTATTGTGTGCATTTGTGATATTGGTGCCTGTTGATGGTTCCCATCCTTTTTACCTGAATGGTGAGAGACCCTATGCTCTTATAATAAGACATCTTGTTTTATCCTCTTGATTTAGCATAGGAAACAATCATGTGTGCATCATTAATCAGGAAGTACATCTGGTATTAGTGTGACATTCTTTCTCCCAATGTTTTGCATCGAAACAGTTTCTCATTGAAAACAGTGGCATGCAAAGTTAATCTTCTCACCAGGAAAACTAGATATGATCTGATAAAAGACAAACACAGTAAGGTCAGTCACTGATGAGGTGTCAACATACAATGTTGAATCTTGGCATGTTTACAGTCTATGTCCCAAGTGGGATATTATGCAGAACAGTTCCAGAGCTATGGCAACTGAGGTGTAAATCTTAATTTTTGTGTAGAAGGATAACTGTGTCCCAATCATTTAATATGACCATATTCTCAATCTTTATTTGGGGAGTTACATTATCTGGCAGACATAACTCATATTTGGGACATTGAAAACAGGGATGGGTTGATTTGGGATCGCTTTGGCTTTCACAGAGACTTAACCACCCATTTCTCCAACTTGTTGCAGTTATCATTCATTTCTTCAGCGTCAGTCTACTGCCACAAATATGGGAAGTCAGGGTCATGGTGTCGTCTCTAAATCATCCAGTGTTATCTTCATTTGTGGTCATTGCAGAAGGTTCTAGTCATCTTAAGCTAAATCATCACAAGAAACATATTAGACCCTGATTTATTTCACCTGTGTGTGCTATTAGACAGGAGTCATGACCCCCAGTTTTTAACTCTTTGATTTATGAATCCATTATTTACTAGAGCACTTTTCTACACAGGAACTAATTTGTTTTTATGTGTGCTTGTGCTTGTGCTTGTGTGTGTGTGTGTGTGTGTGTGTGTGTGTGTGTGTGTGTGTGTGTGTGCGCGTGTGTGTGTGTGTGTGTGTGTGTGTGTGTGTGTGTGTGTGTGTGTGTGTGTGTGTGTGTGTGTGTGTGTGTGTGTGTGTGTGTGTGTTTGTGTGTGTGTGTGTGTGTGTGTGTTCCCAGGTGTTGTGTTTCACTACCGGGCAAGCACCAGCAGGTACAACATGAACTACAAGAGTGCTGTCCAGGCCTGCCAAACCATAGGAGCCTCCATCGCCACGCTTGACCAGCTTAAATCAGCCTATGATGACGGCTTTGACCAATGTGACGCAGGCTGGATCGCAGATCTGTCAGTTAGGTGAGATGACCTTCCATGTTCTATTCTGTTTGTGTCAAAAACTAAATAGAAGTAATTGGCTAAATCAGAAAAGGACTGTCTCCCAGGCTACTGGTAACTGGTTGTCACAGGGCCTGAAGTCTAAAACTCTTTGCCATAGCTGTCATTGGTCTGAATTTGCATGTGTACTGACATATACTGAGTTTAAGCCAGTGAAAGTACCCGCTCTATTCTGACTCCCTGGATTTCTCATTTATGACATGATGTACAGGTTAGCTGATGCAATCACCTTTCCCTTTGAGGATCAATTACATGACGTGACCTTATCTTCTGTTTGCATGTGTAGATACCCAATCACCAGACCTAGACCTGGCTGCTATGGCAACCTGCAGAGGAAGGCTGGGGTGAGGACGTATGGAGCCAGGAAGGCCACAGAGACCTATGATGTCTACTGTTATGTGGACAAGCTAGATGGTAAGAGAACAACATGTTGGATGTAGAGTCGGCTAGTGGTACTTCCAATGAAAACCAAGATGAGCACATCCAATGGAACCATACACAGACAAGCTGCTAAACTACACTGATGCTAGTCAGGGGGAGAAATGGGTTTCTACACACCTGGTGATGGAAAGAGTTGGCAATGTACCAATTTAGGTCTTTATTCTGGTATTGTAAGCAAGTAAATGCATGTGGCAAGGCATTTCCTCTCTAAATATTTACTGGATTCTATTTTGTTTGTTGCCTGTTTATAACATACTTGCGGTCTGTAAATAGGAATGAGTGAAGGCTACAGTAACTCTACGTAACTTTGACAAGCAGCAAGGTGCCAAACGTTATACCCCTGACAGGCACAACCATCAAAAGAGACAAACTGCCAGGCTCTCAATGTTGGACCAGATCCTTCCTTCCTTCACAAAGGCTCTAAAAACGACACCAAAAACTATGTGGTGATGGGAGCTTTAAATGCTTCTGGCACCATAAAGGGAAAGCCTGAAAGCGGCCAATACACTTTATTATCTGTGTTTATCCTTCACGCTGAGCCTGCTGACAAATTGAATGTGAGTCGCAGCGTGCTCCATCACTTGTCTCTGAGCGCTAATGTCACTCCTCCACTCATGCTGGGAAAGTATCACACGTGTCTTCCTTGTGGTATTATCAGGTCAAATCCTCTTGGATCATAAGGAGTATGATAATACCATTAGGGTGTAACATGTAGTAGTGTTGATCTTAATGCACTGTTATGGAGGCTAGCTGAGGAATGCATGTAGTTACTCCAGTATAATGTCAGCCAGGAAGCAGCACCCCACCCCACCTGTACCTCACCATGTTCTGCTCACAGTTCAACCCTCTCATTTACAATATACATATACTGTATGCAATAATGCACAGTACACAAATACAAATTTGTGACGGAATTCAGGAAGGTGAGCTTTAATCAAATGTTCATTCTTTTAATGCATTTTTATAAAAGTTCAGACACATAGCTTCAAAATTGTATATCATACACTGCAGTTGGGGGAAACATGATAAAAGTTATGCTTCTTTGAAATTTGATAAACTTGTTATCCCACTTTGGAGAGAAGTAGGAGAAAACAGACCTTGAATGATTTTCACACTTCCTAGAGAGCTCTTTTTTGTTTATGCCCATTCAACATTGTTAACGCCCTCTAAAGCCTTAGGCCCACCCATCTCTTTAAAAAAACACATTTAAACGCATGAGTCAGCATGGCATTGTCCTCTAGAAAGTAGTCTGTCTATTGTCCCCCCTCTATTATCTCAGCCAATCATGGGTCCTAACTTTCTCCCTATATCGCGTAGTGTTTTCTCCTTGGCTAAACTAGGCTCATAATTTAAATGTTTTATTCATATTTACGGAACCCATACACATTTGTAATTCAGGCATATGAAAGTTCACATGTTCAAGAAGGCATAAAATATATGTATATATATTTTGTTGTTGCTGTGAAGTAGGAAATAGCATCAAACAGCCCTGATCCTGAATCCAAAATGGTACCTGTATTGTATGTACACTGTCATACTGTACCTTATGCATACTTCCTCTGTATGGTATATACACTGTCATACCTTATACTACAATGTTTCTGTATGGTATTACTGTGCATATCAATGCATATTTATGTATTCTGAGACTTTCAGTGAACATTTTTCAATGTTTAGCAAGCCAGAGTATACTTCCCTTGACACTGAGACACATGGCAACAGAACAGAAACAGACAGTTGTGTGTTGTGGTGTTTAATATGTCTCACGCCTGCTTTATTAAAGACAAATTTAACACCAGACACTGCGACTGGGGATGTCCGAAACTTACGGCAGTAAATCTGTAAGGTTTAAAGTATGGGATAATTCATATGGAAACTACTGAGAAGACAGTGAACGTTACACCCAAATCTTAACTGAAGACATGCAGTTTTTTTTATCCCCACTGTCGCTTGTTTTGAACTAGATTCCACTGCAGGCTGGTTGAAAACATAATAAGTGTTGACATCTTTATTTAGTGAAAAAGAACTTTGGATGATGAGTAATGAAGTTGACTACATTAACTATGGACTGCCACACCCACTGTGCGGGACCTAATGGCATGAGGGACAGACTGTCTTTGAGAGTGAAAACACATAGTCAGCATTGCTAGCCCACCTCAGGATAATGGAATGAATGCTGTACTGTAGTCCTAAATTAATTAGTGGGAGAAGGTTTAGGCCCAGAGCCCTCCACTGCACTGACACTGGCTTATAGTTATTGGTCTATATCTTCATGACACATGGTCAAATTGGAATGACATATTTGTTATGGATGATACCAGTATTGTGACACTCGTTAGTATCATGGCAGGGAAACAAACATCATTATGTTGTCATCCAGATTCACATGTATTTATTTTCCAAGCTATACCACACAATATTATGCCTGCAGGTTTTTAAAGGACCAACAAGTTAGTGATAACACTATAGTCAGTGATAGCACACATATAAGTTGTATTACAACATCCTGATGCCCAGTCACTAGAAAGTCACAATTGACATGTAATGCCTGTTTGTTTTCAGGTGAGGTGTACTATGCACCTGTGACCCGTAAGATGACGTTTGAGGAGGCAAAGAAGGAGTGTGAGAACAGGAACACCGTCCTGGCGTCGCCGGGTCAGCTCCACTCCGCCTGGAGACAGGGTCTGGACAGATGTGACTACGGCTGGCTCTCCGACGGTAGCGCTCGCCATCCCGTCGCCGTACCCAGAATGCAGTGTGGTGGAGGTCTACTGGGCGTCAGGACCATGTACCGCTACAGGAACCAGACTGGCTTCCCAGAACCCTCCACCCAGCTGGGAGCCTACTGCTTTACAGGTAAACATACATAGGCATCTATGTGGAAAGGGTTCCTTTTGGATTTTAACAGAGCACTCTCAGAGCACACGACTCAGACACAGACTGAGGTGAGAGAAGGTTTAATATTTCTGGTCAAGGACAGTGCTGTGATGTCCCCCCTTTAGAGTGCAGCTGCTTCACTCCCACCCACCAATCCTCATCTTGTCTGCACCCTCTCTGACACAAATACTGAAATGTCTACAAAACAGTCCACTCTCAATATGTTGTGTATAACTCACCTTGTATTGAGTATATGGTTTATTTGCATGTTCATTTTCATGTTTCTTTTGTCATCAAAACAAACTAAACAGATCCCTATGTAGAGCGTTGTGCGTTTCGTGCTAGATAGACTGTGTAGCCCGTTACAGTGAATTACTCACCTCATTGTATGTCCTTTTGTGTTCCGCCCTCAGCAACTAAATTGGGATTGGATAACATTAGAATGAAATCATGACTCTAAACTCTTGCTGCCTTTGATCTCGATGCATAGCCCAATCTGATGGGTGCTTTACTTGATGCATAGCCCAATCTGATGGGTGTTTTACTTGATGCATAGCCCAATCTGATGGGTGTTTTACTTGATACATAGCCCAATCTGATGGGTGTTTTACTCGATGCATAGCCCAATCTGATGGGTGTTTTACTTGATGCATAGCCCAATCTGATGGGTGTTTTACTCGATGCATAGCCCAATCTGATGGGTGTTTTACATGATGCATAGCCCAATCTGATGGGTGCTTTACTTGATGCATAGCCCAATCTGATGGGTGTTTTACTTGATACATAGCCCAATCTGATGGGTGTTTTACTCGATGCATAGCCCAATCTGATGGGTGTTTTACTTGATGCATAGCCCAATCTGATGGGTGTTTTACTTGATGCATAGCCCAATCTGATGGGTGTTTTACATGATGCATAGCCCAATCTGATGGGTGTTTTACTTGATGCATAGCCCAATCTGATGGGTGTTTTACTTGATGCATAGCCCAATCTGATGGGTGTTTTACTTGATGCATAGCCCAATCTGATGGGTGTTTTACTTGATGCATAGCCCAATTTGATGGGTGTTTTACTTGATGCATAGCCCAATCTGATGGGTGTTTTACTTGATGCATAGCCCAATCTGATGGGTGTTTTACATGATACATAGCCCAATCTGATGGGTGTTTTACTTGATGCATAGCCCAATCTGATGGGTGTTTTACTTGATGCATAGCCCAATCTGATGGGTGTTTTACTTGATGCATAGCCCAATCTGATGGGTGTTTTACTTGATGCATAGCCCAATCTGATGGGTGTTTTACTCCATGCATAGCCCAATCTGATGGGTGTTTTACTTGATGCATAGCCCAATCTGATGGGTGTTTTACTCGATGCATAGCCCAATCTGATGGGTGTTTTACTTGATGCATAGCCCAATCTGATGGGTGTTTTACTCGATGCTTAGCCCAATCTGATGGGTGTTTTACTTGATGCATAGCCCAATCTGATGGGTGTTTTACTCGATGCATAGCCCAATCTGATGGGTGTTTTACTTGATGCATAGCCCAATCTGATGGGTGTTTTTTACTTGATACATAGCCCAATCTGATGGGTGTTTTACTCGATGCATAGCCCAATCTGATGGGTGTTTTACTTGATGCATAGCCCAATCTGATGGGTGTTTTACTTGATACATAGCCCAATCTGATGGGTGTTTTACATGATACATAGCCCAATCTGATGGGTGTTTTACTTGATGCATAGCCCAATCTGATGGGTGTTTTACTTGATGCATAGCCCAATCTGATGGGTGTTTTACTCGATGCATAGCCCAATCTGATGGGTGTTTTACTTGATGCATAGCCCAATCTGATGGGTGTTTTACTTGATGCATAGCCCAATCTGATGGGTGTTTTACTTGATGCATAGCCCAATCTGATGGGTGTTTTACTTGATGCATAGCCCAATCTGATGGGTGTTTTACTTGATGCATAGCCCAATCTGATGGGTGTTTTACATGATGCATAGTCCAATTTGATACTAATGGACGATTTATTTACAAATAGTGTGTTGGAGGGTCCTACACAGTCATTATCTGTCCGGCTCTAATAGCTGTATTACTTCAAGGCTGGGCACATTTTGTGTTTTCTTTCTCTGTGGCTAGCTTTGAATAACCTCATTGGTGCAGTTGAGCAGAGAAAACAGTCACATACTACCTCATAAAAGATACAAATATAAGATGTTAAAAAAATATATAATACTTAATATACTTATTTGATCCAAGTTATTTAAACTCTATCTAAACCTGACATCTCCAGGTGATGCCAATTGACTTGGCCACCAAAAGAAAGTGCCGATACAGGTCTGTCACCCTTTCTCCTCTCCTTATCTTTCTCTTTTCTCCATCCGTTTCCGCTGTCAGAGTTTGCCCCTTTTCTGTAACACTCACTTGGTAGTTATCAGAGCAGACGTTAGGATAACGGATGGAGCTACTTACCAGACTTCTAAAACCAGTCAGCCTTGGTGACCTCTGACCTGGCCTTTCCATCTTTTTAAACGAGGGTCGGCTAGATAAGCCGACCTCTGACCTAGCCATTCCATCTTTTTAAATGAGGATCGGCTAGATAAGCCGCCCCCTGCCAGGCCATTGGGCCTCCCTGAGAGACGCTAGAAGTCACAGGGTTAGGAGGTCACATAAAGAGGGCACCCTTACCTCCACATTCCTGTATTCCATTTTAGATCTCCATGTGTTGCCTTTTAGCTCTCCCTTTTTGGTTTTGTTCTCACCTAAGTGCTTTTCAAGTACCCCCTTTTCCATTGACTGGGACACTTCATAATTTCCCCTTCCAGGAACACAAAAACACCAAATAAGACATAATATAAACATTAGTCAGTTAGATGAGTGGCAGAGGAGGAAAATGGAGGGATAATTTGGTCCCTGGACTGGAGAAAACAAAGGAACGTGTAACAGTGACAGCACACAAACATCAGTGCGATAGTGCACTCCCTCTGCTTTCTAACAGACCACGGTCTATTTTTCCTGCTAGGGAAAAAACGGTCTCACACCTTACATCAGAGATAGCTGGTAGAGAAGGAGGGAAAGTACGTAATGCTGAACAGCTGTCATCTGTTTTACACAGCCTGTCGCGCCACTGAGGAGAGGAGTGTGTGTGTATGTGTGTGTATATATATGTATATATATATATATATATATATATATATGAGGGAGAGAGGGAAAGAAGGAGAGAGGGAGAGGGGGAGAGTGAGTCAGACATAGGGACAGGGAGAGAACGAGCGAGGATGTGCCTTCTGAACAATCAAGCTTTGATCCAGTCACTGAGACCAGACTGGGAGGAATATAGTCTTGATCTCTTAGCAGCTTAACCTTTAATATTCCTTCAGTGCTGCAGCTTATAGGGAGGGATCATAATTATGATTCGGCTATGTAATAGGAATATTGGAGGAGCAGTTCCAGTAACCACATGAAGTCAGGAGCTGGAGCACAGGGAGGAACAACACTAGTAAACCCAGAGGCCGTGCGATGACAGGCACAAAGAGACCAAAAAGCAAGAGCTAATCCACAATAGACATCTAAAAGTTCATGTGCTGTTTAATTCCAGTGGTGGAAAAAGCACCCGATTGTCATACTTGAGTAAAAGTAAAGATACCTTAATAGAACATGACTCAAGTAAAAGTGAAAGTCACGCAGTAAAATCATATTTGAGTGAAAGTCTAAAAGTATTTGGTTTAAAATATATCAAAGTAAATGTAATTGCTAAAATATACTTAAGTATCAAAAGTAAAAGTATAAATAATTTCAAATCCTTATATTAAGCAAACCAGATGGCACAATTGTATTTTTTATTTTATTTAGGGATAGCCAGGGACACACTGCAACACTCATTATTTACAAATGAAAATGAAAATTACAAATGAAGCATTTGTTTAGTGAGTCCGCCAGATCAGAGGCAGTAGGGATGACCAGGGATGTTCTCCTGATAAGTGTGTTAATTAGACCATTTTCATGTCCTGTTAAGCATTCAAAATGTAACGAGTACTTTTGGGTGTCAGGGAAAATGTATGGAGTAAAAAGTACATAATATTCTTTAGGAATGTAATGAAGTAAAAGTAAATAGTAAAGTAAAGTACAAATACCCCAAACAACTACTTAAGTAGTACCATCAAGTATTTTTACTTAAGTACTTTACACTACTGTTTAATTCACACTTAATGGCTACATGCATGCCGATAAACACTGTAGGAAATGTAAAATTACTGTTCAAAGTTTGTACTTGTCTTAACATTTAAAATGGAAAGCTTTGAAAATGACCTCACCTACATTACAGTATCTGCCTGTGCTAGGGAAATTAGCCTGTGCTAGTGGGGGGAATGGGGGGAAAGAACATTCTGAGTGGATCAACATGATAATACTGGACTTCTAGACACAAATTATGACCATTGTTTGGTCATTTGAACCTTTGTTATGATTACAAACCTCAGGGGTGGGAAACTGCTTCCAATACTGATGCTCTAGGGACTGTCAACTCCATAACATGTAAAAAATTATTTCAGAATAATATCATTATTTCTTGGAGAGAAAGTGAGAATTTATGGAGTGACTAGTGATAAACACTACAGCTGTGTCTTTAAGCGTCATGTTTACACAGAGTTCTTTCATGCCCTACACTCAAATGCCATGGCGACACTATGTTATTAAGCCATGCCTGGTATTTACTCTGATTTTGTTGTTTTCTCACAAGAAGAAAAGCTTTTGACCAAGTGTTACAAATTATTATAAACTCTGCAAGTATATAGAATGTTGTAAGATGAGTCCCAAGTTTGGTAAGGGGAATTACGTTTGAAGGGGATTACTTTGCTTTGTTTCATAAACAATTAGCCAATAATGCTAATCAATCATTATTTTTTCTGTTATGTTGCTCTCCTTTTATTCCAGAGTTTGCATTATTAGACTTATTGTGGCTGTGGGAGACGATGTCATGATTTGTAGGTCTAGAGGCTGGGTCTTCTGAGGACACTCACTGTAGGGTTTATAGTGAAGTCTATACTGGCGTCGTGCCATACACCAGCGTGTGTGCTGTATTGTAAGTGGGTAGTGCTGTGTGAAATCTGGCGGATTGAGTGAGTTGGCAAGGTACAGCCAAGACAAACGTAGCATTCTGGTGCCAGCCAGTGAGCCTCAGACAGGAACTGGGTAGTTTGAAAATAGAATGAAAGATCCCAGATTAAATAGTTAAGTGGTCCAAAAATAAGACAGTGGGATATGAATTTACTGTCTATTAATCACGCTGTTCTTATGTAACAAACTATTTTGTGGCCTGACCATATTTTTATGTGTCGGTCATTGGTTATTTTTGTTTCAGGCACTTTTTTTGGTCTGGGGATTTCATTGACAGTAATAGACTTTATTTCTATTCTTCTGTCCGCAGCTACGAGGGAGCTGAGAAATCAGACGACCTGGGTGGATGTATCTGTGGAGGGTTCTACCACGCCCCCCCCCATGCTGGCCACGTCTCCCATTGGTTCCACAACAGAGCTCTCTTCTCTGGACAGAGGCAGCACTACCCAGACCCTGAGTTCTGAACTTGTCACAGAGACAGGAGAATCAGCTGAGACAGCAGCGACTCCGTCTATGTTCTCAACCAGCATGGCCCCGCCTCGCCCCACCCCGGTAACACATGAAGATGATCTTGAAGAGGTGACCCCGCTACACACAACCGCTGCTACAGAGCCACACACTACCGTTGCCACCATCACCAAGCAGACCATTGACAATGTCATTACAACGCCCTTCCCCGATTCCCACGTCAATGACTTTGAGGAAATCTCAAGCCATGTGGAGTCGTACCCAGGCCGTGGAGACTCGTTCCAAGCTCCACCCACTACAACAGGAAGTCCAACAGCTCCACATCCTGGTGATTCTACCTCCACTGCTCCCCCTCCGGCCACTGCAGCCGTACTGGTGGATGATGCCAAACCTGAAGAGTCTGTAGGTACCACCGTGGCCCAGCCACAGAGCACAGAATCTGGGCAGAGATTGGCTGAAGCCACAGAAGAACCAGAGGATCACTCCATGATTGAAGTCGGCACGGTTCAACCTGACATTCTTCTAGAGGCCTCTCCAAGCACAGAACCCATGTTTGCTCATGGAAACACAGAGGAAACCGTCCTGGAAGGGATCACTCCAGAGATGACCTTAAACCTGAAAGACGCCCAATCAGTTTCGACAACCGAACTAACTGAATCAATCACCACTGAGGAAACTACAGAAGAACCAATCACCTCTGAGCAAACTACAGATGAACCTATTAGTACCGAGGACACTACAGATGATTCCAGTCTACATGTAACTGAAGTGTCCTACACTCTTGAAATCACAGATGATTCCACAATGATGACTGCCTCTACCACTCCAGATGTGTCAGTAAGTGGTGCTACTTATCAACCAATTGATCATTTTGAAGTTGAGGCTAGTGCCCAACCCTCAGCAGTAGAGGTCCTTGAGGGATCCTCTGAAGGAATTGTAGAGAGACTTCCACCAGTTCCTTCAACCCAAGAGGTACATGATGAGCCCTCAACCACCACATCTCCCATCACTCTCCCAATCGTGTGTGATACAGATCCCGGCACCTGCATAGAGACCACCACCACCCCGACTCAACCAGGAACCACACACTCAGCAATACCAATGGATTCATCATTGAAGCCTTTAGATGGCTCAGAAACGGATGCCCTGACCACACACTCATCCCAAGAGTCAACCGTGCAAGCAGTCACTCACCCGGCTGAGACAGAGGGTGTTTCTGAAGCTGAGGCCACCCAGAAACCTCTTCCTCATGATGTAGAGACAACAGCCACCGTGTACAGGGAGGAGGCAAGTCAAACACAGGCCGCAACAACTGAATCCACCACACTACATGCAACCGTGACATCCAAGCAGCCTTCCTCTGTGAGCACAACAGCAGTTGCCATTCTCATCAACATTGAGACGTCAGCTGAGGATGTGACCTCAGGCGTACAGGTCATTGAAGAGTCCACCACTCACATCCCTGAGTTCCCCTGTGAAACCCTGACTGAAGACCCAGACACCCCCACAGACATCGACACAGAATACTTCACATCTGCCCCAATGACCTCCGCCGTGATCAAGCCCACCAGGGCTCCAGCCACCGTGGGCCCAGACGGACTTCCAATCCATGTCATCATTGTCAATGTTGACGAGCAGAAGCAGAACAAGTCAGGTAAGAAGAATACCTCTTGTTCACTGTATTCCATTACGTCCAATGCTATGGTCATATGATATAGGCAAACAGAGGTAAACGTTGATCTGTAACAATTCAACGTTTGGTGACCTATATAAAGTATGACATATAAACTTCCAGTAGCTCTCCAGATTATGTTTATTTTCATGACAGTGATAACCTGGATGTCTGCAATTAAGTTGATTGCAGTGGTTAAGGTTTGCTGTGCATCACCTGGAAAGATCAGGACCTCCCTATAATAGGATTAGGCCTACTACACAGTCATGTGGTGCACATGTGCTTAGTAGTCTTTCAGGTCTGTCCCTACCCGGGATCCTTTATGTCTGCTCTAGTAGGAGGTCAGATGTGTTAGGCTACTGTTACTAGGGTGGGTCTTCAACATGATCACTCTCCTCTTGTCAACTTGCATTTTAAAACATAAGCACAGTACATGTTTTGGTTTAACTGTGAATAACAGCTCTTTTCCTTTTCAATATGTTTAGGCATAGGCCTATATGACAGAGAGTCTGTATCGCAGGCATGTGTTAACACTTATTGTCTACTGTGCTGCTGCTCTCTGCCAATGAACATGAATGTACAGTAAAGGGGGTTTTGGCAAGAAGAAGTAAGACCATGTGCTGTCCAGGGTGCTGAAAGGGGGGTGGGGGGGTTGACTCTCCGCCAAGGAGAATGCATGTGCTGCTCTCTCCCTCCCTCTCTCTCTTTCTCTCTCTCTTTCTCTCTCTCTCTTTCTCTCTCTCTCTCTCTCTCTCTCTCTCTCTCTCTCTCTCTCCCCCCCCTCTCTCTCTCTCTCGCTCTCTCTCTCTCTCTCTCTCTCTCTCTCTCTCTCTCTCTCTCTCTCTCTCTCTCTCTCTCTCTCTCTCTCTCTCTCTCTCTCACACACACACAGACACAGACATACACATGGAGGCGCTGCCATATCAGCATTAGCTTTGGTGTGACTGTTGTTCATTTCAATACCATTATGGAACATGTTTATAGTTTTTGGCTTTGCAAATGGTGTAGCTGTTTTTTTTTGGAGATGCTGTAGTTTGGAGGAGCATGGAGCGCTAATATTTTATACTCTCTTGATCGTGAAACAAAGATCGTCTTTGTGTAAACCTATCTGCAAAAACGAAGCATAGTCGAACCGTATTCTGATTTAGCATGGGTGAAGTTAATTCTAGCTGATTGGAAACATGCATCTCTACGTATATTACCACAATGGCTTTTTTTTTTGCTGGATACTTGAAAAGGAAAATGATGACTTGTCTTGTCATTTGGATAGCCAATTATAGTGTGGAACCACTACTGCACTGAACACATACATTGCTATAGCAAATTAGCTTGTCTAAACAATGCTGAAGAATACCGACGTTGCTTTGCCTTTATAGTGTCATATTATTCTCATATTTTACAACATTTTACTCTATATAGGCTACTTGAGTGTGTTTCATGAAAACCTTAGACCAGGCAAGAATCATGTAGGTTATTTACATCAGAAGACCCTTTGAAAATGACAGAAGACAAAGGCAACATTAGCATATTGTCACAATTGTACATCTTCTGACACTGTCACAGAGCAACAAAAAACTAAAAAACATTATTTCTAATCATTAAAAATATTAAATATATTTCCACCCCTGTAGACCTGTCAAGGGACCCCTTGCAAAACCCTTTTTTTGTAAATGTTTTCCTCTCCCCTGCTAGCTAGTGAATTCCTCAGTGGATCCTCTCTCCCCACATCCGTTAAGAGCCTACTTGGTTCTTAGTGCCTGGACCACCTCAGTTCAGTCAGTCAGTCCAGCTGAACAGATGTCCAGACAGACTGGAGGTTCAGAGGGAAATGAACACAGAGTGAGAAATGGAGAAGTTCACAGTCTCTCAGAAAGCAGCTGTTTATTGGATTAACAGGTTTCGTGGTCAGCATAGCAGTGAGGCCTCCAGGACCTGACTTATGTCAATTACCAATGTTAAGAATAACTCTCCCCACTTCGTGTTTTGCTATCGCTGGTATTCTTCTTCACTGAGGCAGCCGCAACAGTGTAGGACGAGGGAGTGTGTGGCCTCACCTCACAGTCAATCGGCCAGTGGGAAGGATTACTGTACAGGTGCCTGACGACTTATTCAGCAGGTTATTGATGGTTGCTCAGAGTGCCAGTGTGTTTCAGGTGTGATTACTCATGCTTTTTGAGTAATGCTGGATTATAGATTAATAGCATGATTATAATATTTTACCAAGTGTCAATATGCCACTTTTCCTCTTTAATTTCAATCAGTGCAAGGCAATAAAATCCTTAATGTGTCGTAAGCAAATTGGCATGCAGTTTCTGCTGAAGTGGCCTTTTACATGTGTCAGTAACATTACCTCACCCACTTCAGATTTTAGTATATGGGGATATTTGCTACTTGTCCCTCAGCATTTATGTCAAAATGAGGATATGGCTGGCCTTGAGGATGAGAAAGATGAGAAGGAGAAAACAGGGGGATACTCCAGTGTTACTGACCCGCTGTGGTGCTAACCTAGCTGTAAATGAGTGTGGTGATCTGGCACGGTGCTACAGGACATACTTGGTTTGGCACAGCCATGGGACATGGCTGCTATTGAGCCAGGGTACAGGTGATCTGGACTCCCTCTCAGAGTACAGGCCTGCTGGTGCAGCCTGCTGGGGAGAGAGCCAACGCTATGCTCAGAGGAGCCACACCACAGACCCAGGGCACAGCCTGTGTATGTGTGTGTGTGTGTGCGTGTGTGTGTGTGTGTGTGCGCACACACGTAGCTCCCTCTGCCAGCCTGACAGTAAAGGAGGAGGCTTGGCAGCCTACCTGAGTAAGCACAGATGCCTGTCAGCACACTGAAGCCTGGACATCACCTCAAGGGTGACATCACCTCAAGACCTCAAAGGTGATGTCACCACTAAGAAAAAATCTCCCCTCTCTGTGAGGACATCTGAGTAGCTGGTGGCGTGGTGGCTTGACTGTTTTGTGCCACCACAGGAGACACCACTTGCTTATGGGAATTGGCCTCAGTTTTCTGTACTCACTGGAGTCATTGTAGCCTATAAAAAGGGCTTGATAAGTGACAATAATCACTCACATCTCCCTGATCAGAATGAACAAAATGATGCCATAAGTGCACAGTGATATTTTAACGTGCAATAAAATATCACTGTGCCCTTATGGCATAATTTTGTTCATTCTGATCAGGGAGATGTGAGTGATTATTGTCACTTATCAAGCCCTTTTTATAGGCTACAATGACTCCAGTGAGTACAGAAAACGGATATTTGTCCACTTATAATTTGATCTTCAGTTATGTGCCCTCCAGTACAAAATGATTCTTCCAAAGCAACCACATGACCTACCTGCCCACTGAATTAGAGTCAGAAGATAGGTCTGGACTCTGGAGCAGTGGTGCTGTGCAGCTGGTGAGTTTTGTGGCTGAGGTCATGATTCGCACACAGCAGAGTGTTTGTGCCTGTCCTCAGCATGGAGCACTGCTCTCCCTCCAGAGCCACTGCTGGCCTGGGTTTATGTGGGTGGCTGGTTTTATTTTAACAGATGCGTAATATGTCACCAGGAGCTTGGGCACCCGCCACTGAGCAACTGAGGCAGGGAGGGCCAAGAGGGAGGCGGGGAGGCATGGTGGTGGGGGTGGGGGTAAGTTAGTGGTAGTGGTGGTGGGGGTAGTAGTAATGGTGGGGGTAGTGGTGGGGGTAGGAGTAGTGGTGGGGGTAGTTGTGGGGATAGTGGTAGTTGTGGGGATAGTGGTAGTTGTGGGGATAGTGGTGATAGTGGTAGTTGTGGGGGTAGTTGTGGGGATAGTGGTAGTTGTGGGGATAGTGGTAGTTGTGGGGATAGTGGTGGTTGTGGGGATAGTGGTAGTTGTGGGGATAGTGGTAGTTGTGGGGATAGTGGTAGTTGTGGGGTGGTGGTAGTGGTAGTGGTGGGGGTGAGGGGGAGTGGAAAGGGTAGGGAGGTTGGCAGTGTGTGTTGAGGTAAGATGCAGTGATTAAAGAGGGTGTGTGTGTGTGTGTGTGTAACGGGTGGGTTATTGCTCTCCTGTGTTCCCAGGCGCCACTGGCCTTAACAAGTGTCAGCCTCTGCAGCTCTCGGCTCCTGCAGGTGTTCTCTCTTCCAGCCATTAATATATCTGAGCCACAACTTGTGGGAAACTTTTCTTTTCAGATGGGAGAGAGAAATAGATGGAGGAGGAGTGTGTGGTGAATGGTGAATGAATAACCATTATCCCCTACCCTGGCGCTGGTTGGATTGCAAGTAGAAAATGGTAAACAGATCAAGCCAAAGAATGGTGAGCTGATTACCATGACAGAGAGACAACCACACTGCTCTGTGTTCTGCCAAGCCATTTACCACCTGCTTTATAATACATTTTAGTGCCGTCAGATCAAGGCGTGAAGCACTGGCTGACTCACCACGTTTGTTATTAATAAGGGGAAGGAAAAAAAACACAGGAGTGTGCATCTCGAGGGGACGTGTGAGGACTTATTTTCCAAAGGCTGTACAGTTGTGTGGGCCGATCATCAGATGTGGCACGCGTTCCTCTCCAGGGAGACACTCTGACATCCAATGGATCTGTTCAGGGTTTGACTCCGAACAGCCGTTCTTGTTTGCAAAGCAGGGAAGGAACAGGATGTCTGTCTTTGCTCAGGGCCTTAGTTGACTTGGGGTCTGAGGGGAACCTTTCAGCCCGCAGGACATGGCCTTAAGGGCCGTGTTACACCGAGCATACGCATTCTTTAATGCTCCGCATAACAGCCTGATTGAAACATCACTGCCAAGTATTGTGAGGTGTACGAGATGCCATCCTCTTAACTGGTGGAGCATGTCACAGTGTGCTTTCCAAAGCAAGGCGTAAAGCGTGTAGGAAGATGGGGATAGCTTTGTGCTTTGGAGAGAGTGAAGGATGCTGCTGAGTTACCATAAAAAAAGAAGAAGAAATGAACACAGCTGACGGAAGAAAAAAAAACTACTGATGAAGCCTAGGGTCACACAAGGTCATTGGACCACTATACTGTATGTGTGGTATTTGATTGTTTGTGAATGTGTACAGATGCAGGATCTTCATTTGAGCCAGTTTGCTACAGCAGGAAAATAATCCTGCAGCAACAGGAAATTTAAATTCTTATGTGGTTTATAATTAATGGACATTGTTGTAGGGGTTGATACAGTTTTTGTAAGGGTAAATCAAGTCTGAAATTTCAAAGGGGAAATTTCAGAAGCCTTTTTAAACCTCATACACTACAAGTTTTACATTTCCTGGAAATTTGTCCTGCAACAGGGTGATCAAATTAATATCCTGCATCTGTAGTATTGCAAGACATGTATGATTTATGAATCCAAGTTGGAAGTGGCCACCATCAATACAGACATTTCATAAGACCTGTAATGCATTAGTGGTAACCTCAGACAAGCAAACGATGTTCCACGAAGAGGTTTGGAAGTGTTACTGTTTAATTTGGAATCCTCAATGTTAAGCCTAAATGTTACATTTCTGACTCACTTAGATGGCTTGTGGTCATATTTTCTTAGAAAATCAATTGGGGATATAAATCTGTGGATTATGGTTTGGATGGTATTCAGTTGGCAGACAAGCCAAAGTTTCCAAGTATGTACGAGAAGATTTGATTTATAATATTTTGATTATTTGTAGGCTGACCTTTAAAGTGACTAGTCCTCTCATGCTATCTTTGTTGTGACGATGCTGTGACCATATCAAATCATTAAGTCATAAGCACATAACAGGTATTAGCTGCTGAGCTCTACTTAGTGCTGGATCTTGCCACTCGATTTTACCATCCCCTGCTATTCATGACTAGACAGAGGACCCACAAATAATAAAGGTTAACAGGAGTAGAAGCAGACTCCTCCCCCCCACTGATGACCTAGGTGATCTGACATGATTTCAGGTCCAATGTTTTTGTAAACCATGGAGCTGAATAGAGTTCAGCTGAAAGAGGAAGGGCAAACGTGGAATTGTTTTTATTTGGATTTCCACTCACTAAATACAGCCTGGACGGAGAACTGTGAAAGTTGAGACAACCCACTGGGCAAAAACTGGTTGAATCAACGTTGTTTCCACGACATTCCAACCCCCTATGTGATGACGTTGAATCAACATGGAAAATGTGTTGGATTTGCAAAAAGTCAGAGCATTTTGTATTTTTTTCACCCAACTTTCAACCCAAATCCAATGACATGGTGAAATGTTTTGTTGATTTCACGTTGAATTCACAACTTAACTAAATGTAAATCAAAACTAGACGTTGAACTGATGTCTGTGCCCAGTGGGAATTCTTTTCAATTTCTGTATGGATAGGAATCTGTATATTTTCACATAATCTACTCTTTGTATCTTTGGAAAATCCACACCTTAGTAAAATTATAGAGAATGACAATTACTGTGTTCAGTGAGGTTACATTTCAGGAGGAAAGAAATCTAATCATAAGTTTAAGAATACTGTCACAATTGTTCATTTTGTGCACTTTATAAATCACTTTCAATAATTATTTAGTAATAAGTATAAATAAATGCAGGAACTAATGTTAGCAACACAATTACTTTTTATAGTGTCATTGTCATGTATGCTAATCAGTCTCTTTCCCCCCTCTTTCTCCCTCTATCTCTCTCTTTCTCTTTCTCGCTCTTCTTTTCTTTCCATTTCCCTGTCTCTTTTCAGTGGATGCGACTCTGCTGATCTTAGACACTTTGAGTCAGTTCCCTATCATCCCTGCCGTTCCTGACCAGGCCACCCCCTCCCTGGTGGATGGTGAGCCCATGCTGGCCAGTGGAGAACCTGACTTATTATCCTCTGCTGCTGTCACCATCACCCCAATGCTGAGCTTCATCAATGGAAAACATGAGGTGACCCTGGAGCCAGAGAGAAGACAGGTAGAGGAGGAGGTTGGGAGGAGACCAGGAGGAGACCAGTTCCAGTTTGAGGGAAATGTGACCGCGCTGGGGGGCAGTGAGGATGAGATGATCCCCACCGTTTTTGATTACTCTGTGATAGAGATTGGTACTATAACAGATGTAACAGAACCTCCAGAGCAGGTTGTGGAAACCACCCCATCCAAAACAAAGCAAACAGCTGAGGGTGTATCATCTTTTTCAGAAACCAGAGAGGGACCAAGTGACATCATAACTACATCTACTGAAGCAGTGTCCACTGTTTCACCATCTGGCACAGCAGTAACCAAAGCTTCAGAACAAACCCAAACATCTCATACACCCACACCCCCTGAAGGAAGCCAGCAAGTCAGCACCTCTGTGTTTGACAAAGAGGTGGAGGGATCAGAGACACAACCCCCGGATGATGACAGTAATGCTGAGGTGACTCAGCCAGAAGGGTCTGTGGAAGAGCTCTCTGTCTCTCCCACAACTGAACTGCACGTGTCCACAGATGCGACTGAAATTGCAGAAGGAACAAAGAGCACCTCTGCTGTTCCAGATGTTGTAATCTCCACTCAAACCCCTTTACTGTCCGTCTCTACACCCACTTCTGGTGATGTTGAAGATGGATCACCGCCAGCGACACCCAGTGACGTTGAGGGCTCCACCTCAGGCGAGGAGGAAGGATCAACACAGGACACACACACTCCTCAGGAACCAACCAGCACCACTCTGCCTTCCTTAACAACAAGTGCCCAAACAACTTTAGGAGAAACTATCACGACTGAGGTGACGCCATCCAAAGAGGCAGGCAGCACCAAATCGCATTCCTTGAGCTCTACCACAGCTGAATTTTTGACAAGCCAGAAAGAGGGAACAACAGTTAGCCAGCCTTTTGTGTCTCCCACCGTGAAAGACACGACTGCAGCACATATGGTTTCCATACCAGAGGAGGAGACCACAGGAGACCAAACTCCTGATATGTTCACAACCAGCTCTCCATCATCCAACATGGAACAGATCTTGTTTGGATCCACAACAACGTTACCAAGAACAAGCTCAGCAGACACTACACAGGACAGTGAGATAACAGCACTGACCAAAGACAGAACAGGCACAGAGAAACCATTAGTTGTTCCTGTCATTGATGAGACTGAGACAACTTTAACCTCCACAGATGAAGAGGGTTCTGAGAGTCCGGCAATATCTCCAATGTCCAGCAAAGAATTTCCTTCAACAACTGCCTCTCCAATATATAGTACTATTCAGATGATTAAGACAACCATGGCAACTCTCTCAGACTTAGTCAGCCGATACACCACACAGGGCACAATTCTGACAAGTGAGGTACCTAAACAAGACGAAGAGACCACAAGCAAAGATAAACCGTCAGTTACCCCAACTATTACGGAGGAGGAAAGTTCAGGTGACCCTGGTATGTTTACTAGCACATCTACTGCAAAACCTCTCTCTCCTCTTTATAGTACAGTCAAAACAGAACATGATGTGACCACAAGCTCAACAGCAACCAGTGAGGCTACAGAGCAAACAGAGAAACCATCAGCTACTCCGATTAGTGATGACACAAAGACTAGCACAGCTGTCACCTCTACAGATGAAGATGAGATTACTCCGATGTCCACTATGGAGTCTCTTGTGACAACAGCATCTCCTATGTTCAGCACGAGCAAAATGGAGGATGATAGATCAACATTATCATCAAGCATTGAACCCAGTAAAAAAGTTGATGTGTCCCCAACAGTGTCACCTTCTGTGACTTTCAGCCCAGCTGTTTCTAGTGGAGCTACAGTGGATACTCAAGTGACTGAGGCAAGCTCAACCCTATCCTCTACAGTGACCTCAGGTGACCAGACAAATGAGATTTACACCAAAGACACTGCAACTCCCACAGTGTCGTATTTGTATAGCACTGAGAAACCAGTAATTACTACCACAGTGTCATATGAAACAGCAGAAAGTGCAGTTACAGAGCAGGCTGAGAAACTGGCAGGCTCAGAAAAACCTTCATCTATTCCTGTTACAGAGACAAGCTCAGCTCTCACCACAGATGAAGAGAGCTCAGGTGATCAGACTCCTGATATGTTTACCAAAGAGCCTGTCACTTCAACAGTTTCTTCTGTTTGTAGCACAGTCAAAGCAGAACAAATGACAACCATTGAAATGCCACATGTAATGATCACAACAGGAAAGAGTGAAGTTACAGGGCAGACTGAGAAATCATTGGGTTCAGAAAAACCCTCAGTTACACCTGTTATTGATGAGGTGGTGACGAGCACAGTTATCTCCTCTACAGATGAAGAAAGCTCAGTTGACCAGACAAGTGATACTTTCACCATAGACTCTGCAACTAAAACAACCACCACTTTTCCTCTGTTTAGTACTGAGAAACCAGAACATGTAGAGACTACAGCATCACATGGAACTGCAACAGGGGAGTCTCCACAGACTGCTACAACTACAGCTAATTCTCTGTATAGCACTGAGAAATCTGGACAAGTAACCACTGCATCACATGAAACTGCAACACCTGACACTGTGACTGCTACTACTACAGTTTCATCTGTATATAGCACAGAGAAAACAATGTCACAAGAAACAGCAACAGCGGAGACAGTCACTGAAGTCACAGAGAGGCCAACAAGCACAGAAAAACCTTCAGGTACCCCTGTTACTGTTCACACAGAAGATGATACAAGCTCAAGTGGAGCAACAGCTAAGATGTTCACCAAGGACTCTGTTGCAACAACTGCATCCACATCAGAGTCAGTTAGTGCTTTCACTACATCAAGACCAACAGTGACCTCAAGTTCAATCTTGACCATTACAGAAGAAGATGGTTCTGGTGACCAGACACCTGATATGTTTACCAAGGCACCAGTGTCAACGATTGAGTTTGTCAGTAGATATACCACTGTTCATACATCTACTGGACAGGTGATGGAACAAACCGGAGCATCAACACAGTATACCCACAGCACCTCTTCACCCAGGGACTTGGAGGGATCTGGAATCTCAAAGACAGAGGATGACCAAGAGACAACTCAGCCAGAAGGTTCAGGTGTTCAAGAAGTAGTTGAGACCACCAGTAAACCACAGGACCAGTTCGCTGTAGCCACAGATGAGACAGAAATCAAAGAGACCGAGAGTAAATCTGAGGCTCTAAGTGTTGCATCCTCAACAGAGTCCGCACAGCTCAGCCAAGAACCTACATCAACCCAATACCCTCTATCCACTAGCACATCTGAGACAATAGAACCAGCTACTGCTTCATTGTCCGAGCAAGGAAGTGGAGACTTCACAGAACCCTCTATTTCAGAAAGTGATGCGACAGAGGGTGAGAGTTCAGGTGATGACACATCTGCTATTACAACAGCCCCACTGCATACGACGTCATCTTCAACAGACGCATTGGTTACAAAATCAGTAAGCACTGAAGTAACTAATGGAACCAAGGGGGTTGAGCAGACAGAAGAACCAACAGGCACAGATGGACCTTCAGCTGGCCCTGTCTCAAGTGTGACAGCCTCAGTGGTCACATTCACAGACGAAGAGAGCTCTGGCAACCTGACACCTGAAATGTTTACCAAGGAATCTACTACACCAACATCACTATGGTCAGACGCTTTGATGATCACATCTTCCTCCCCAATCATCAGCGGTGACCAATTCCAAAGCACAACTGTAGGAACAGTCATCACACCCACAGAAGAAATAGATGAAACGCCGAAAGACTCTCCCACTGCAGCAGTTGAAACTTTGGAGCCTTCTTTGGACCAAGCAACTGGACTAGCAAGCACGTCATCACCATTTGTCACTGCATTCACTTACGTTGACATGGCGGTCTCGGGAACCTCAGCAACAGAGGATGACCAGGAGACAAGTAAACCTGAAGGGTCAGTTGAGGAGGCACCAGTGGAGACCACCACTAAACCAAAGTACCAGTTCACTGTAGCAACTGATAAGAATGAAATCAGAGAGACTGAGAGCACATCTGAGACTCCAGGTGATGTTTCTTCAAAAGAGTTTACACAGTCCCAGGAATCCACATCAACCCAATCTCCTTCCATGTCAAGCACAGGTAAACCAACAGAGGCTTCCACAGCCTCTTTCACAGAGCAGGGTAGTGGTGACTTGACAATAGACTCTATAGCTGAGGATGAACGGAGAGAGCACGAGAGTTCAGGTGAAGACATCTCAGATGTGTCCACTAAGAAACCTGCAAGCACGACTGATCCTCTCCTGTCTAGTCCAGCAACAACAAAGGAGGAATTTACCACATTGTCTGTCAGCGGTGACACCACCCTTGAAACAGCTGTTGAGGTTGATGCAACTCTATCAATCGGCACAACTGCAGAGGTACCTAAGGTTATTTTTAGCACAGCTCAGACCCAGGAAAGTGAGGTGACAGAAAAAGATACAAGCAGCACAGAGAACCCATCAGTTGCTTTAATGTCAAATGTAACACACACAGACAATGAAAGTTCAGGTGACCAGACCCCAGATATGTTTACCAAAGGGTCTGTTACTGCAATGGTTTCTTCTGAATACAGCACAGTCGAAGCAGAACAAATGACATCCACGACTAAAGTTTCTTCTCTGTTTAGCACCGAGAAGCCAAAACAAATAGTGACCACAGCATCACATGAAACTGCAACAGCTGAGACTGCAAGAAGTGCTACAACTACAGACACTTCTCTGTTTAGCACTGAGAAACCGACCACAGCGCAACAGCACACTGCAACAAAAGATAGTGAAAAGACTGCTACAACTACAGAAACTTCTCTGTTTAGCACTGAGAAACCAAGTCATATAACGACTTCAGTATCAAAGGAAATTGAAACAGCGGAGTCGGAAATGGCTGCTGCTACTGCTACAGTTTCTTCTCTATATAGCACTGAGAAAATTGCTCATGTTGAGACTACCATCCTAGAGGAGGAGAGCTCAGGGTATCTGACTTCTGATATGTTTACTACTCAGTCAGCTGCCACCCCTCCTTCTCCAGTGTATAGTACAGTCAGACCAGAACAGCCAGAGGCACCATCAAGCTCAGAAATTCCTTCAGTTGTTCCCATTATTGATAAAACAGAGACAAGCACCATCCTCACTTCAGAAGAGGATACAAGCTCAAGTGGAGCAACAGCTGAGATGTTCACCAAGGACTCTGTTGCAACAACTGCATCCACATCAGAGTCAGTTAGTGCTTTCACTACATCAAGACCAACAGTGACCTCAAGTTCAATCTTGACCATTACAGAGGAAGATGGTTCTGGTGACCAGACACCTGATATGTTTACCAAGGCACCAGTGTCAACGATTGAGTTTGTCAGTAGATATACCACTGTTCATACATCTACTGGACAGGTGATGGAACAAACCGGAGCATCAACACAGTATACCCACAGCACCTCTTCACCCAGAGACTTGGAGGGATCTGGAATCTCAAAGACAGAGGATGACCAAGAGACAACTCAGCCAGAGGGTTTAGGTGTTCAAGAAGTAGTTGAGACCACCAGTAAACCACAGGACCAGTTCGCTGTAGCCACAGATGAGACAGAAATCAAAGAGACCGAGAGTAAATCTGAGGCTCTAAGTGTTGCATCCTCAACAGAGTCCGCACAGCTCAGCCAAGAATCTACATCAACCCAATACCCTCTATCCACTAGCACATCTGAGACAATAGAACCAGCTACTGCTTCATTGTCCGAGCAAGGAAGTGGAGACTTCACAGAACCCTCTATTTCAGAAAGTGATGCCACAGAGGGTGAGAGTTCAGGTGATAACACATCTGCTATTACAACAGCCCCACTGCATACGACGTCATCTTCAACAGACGCATTGGTTACAAAATCAGTAAGCACTGAAGTAACTAATGGAACCAAGGGGGTTGAGCAGACAGAAGAACCAACAGGCACAGATGGACCTTCAGCTGGCCCTGTCTCAAGTGTGACAGCCTCAGTGGTCACATTCACAGACGAAGAGAGCTCTGGCAACCTGACACCTGAAATGTTTACCAAGGAATCTACTACACCAACATCACTATGGTCAGACGCTTTGATGATCACATCTTCCTCCCCAATCATCAGCGGTGACCAATTCCAAAGCACAACTGTAGGAACAGTCATCACACCCACAGAAGAAATAGATGAAACGCCGAAAGACTCTCCCACTGCAGCAGTTGAAACTTTGGAGCCTTCTTTGGACCAAGCAACTGGACTAGCAAGCACGTCATCACCATTTGTCACTGCATTCACTTACGTAGACATGGCGGTCTCGGGAACCTCAGCAACAGAGGATGACCAGGAGACAAGTAAACCTGAAGGGTCAGTTGAGGAGGCACCAGTGGAGACCACCACTAAACCAAAGTACCAGTTCACTGTAGCAACTGATAAGAATGAAATCAGAGAGACTGAGAGCACATCTGAGACTCCAGGTGATGTTTCTTCAAAAGAGTTTACACAGTCCCAGGAATCCACATCAACCCAATCTCCTTCCATGTCAAGCACAGGTAAACCAACAGAGGCTTCCACAGCCTCTTTCACAGAGCAGGGTAGTGGTGACTTGACAATAGACTCTATAGCTGAGGATGAACGGAGAGAGCACGAGAGTTCAGGTGAAGACATCTCAGATGTGTCCACTAAGAAACCTGCAAGCACGACTGATCCTCTCCTGTCTAGTCCAGCAACAACAAAGGAGGAATTTACTACATTGTCTGTCAGCGGTGACACCACCCTTGAAACAGCTGTTGAGGTTGATGCAACTCTATCAATCGGCACAACTGCAGAGGTACCTAAGGTTATTTTTAGCACAGCTCAGACCCAGGAAAGTGAGGTGACAGAAAAAGATACAAGCAGCACAGAGAAACCATCAGTTGCTTTAATGTCAAATGTAACACACACAGACAATGAAAGTTCAGGTGACCAGACCCCAGATATGTTTACCAAAGGGTCTGTTACTGCAATGTTTTTTTCTGAATACAGCACAGTCGAAGCAGAACAAATGACATCCACGACTAAAGTTTCTTCTCTGTTTAGCACCGAGAAGCCAAAACAAATAGTGACCACAGCATCACTTGAAACTGCAACAGCTGAGACTGCAAGAAGTGCTACAACTATAGACACTTCTCTGTTTAGCACTGAGAAACCGACCACAGCGCAACAGCACACTGCAACAAAAGAGAGTGAAAAGACTGCTACAACTACAGAAACTTCTCTGTTTAGCACTGAGAAACCAAGTCATATAACGACTTCAGTATCAAAGGAAATTGAAACAGCGGAGTCGGAAATGGCTGCTGCTACTGCTACAGTTTCTTCTCTATATAGCACTGAGAAAATTGCTCATGTTGAGACTACCATCCTAGAGGAGGAGAGCTCAGGGTATCTGACTTCTGATATGTTTACTACTCAGTCAGCTGCCACCCCTCCTTCTCCAGTGTATAGTACAGTCAGACCAGAACAGCCAGAGGCACCATCAAGCTCAGAAATTCCATCAGTTGTGCCCATTATTGATGAAACAGAGACAAGCACCATCCTCACTTCAGAAGAGGATACAAGCTCAAGTGGAGCAACAGCTGAGATGTTCACCAAGGACTCTGTTGCAACAACTGCATCCACATCAGAGTCAGTTAGTGCTGTCACCACATCAAGACCAACAGTGACCTCAAGTTCAATCTTGACCATTACAGAGGAAGATGGTTCTGGTGACCAGACACCTGATATGTTTACCAAGGCACCAGTGTCAACGATTGAGTTTGTCAGTAGATATACCACTGTTCATACATCTACTGGACAGGTGATGGAACAAACTGGAGCATCAACACAGTATACCCACAGAACCTCTTCACCCAGGGACTTGGAGGGATCTGGAATCTCAAAGACAGAGGATGACCAAGAGACAACTCAGCCAGAAGGTTCAGGTGTTCAAGAAGTAGTTGAGACCACCAGTAAACCACAGGACCAGTTCGCTGTAGCCACAGATGAGACAGAAATCAAAGAGACCGAGAGTAAATCTGAGGCTCTAAGTGTTGCATCCTCAACAGAGTCCGCACAGCTCAGCCAAGAATCTACATCAACCCAATACCCTCTATCCACTAGCACATCTGAGACAATAGAACCAGCTACTGCTTCATTGTCCGAGCAAGGAAGTGGAGACTTCACAGAACCCTCTATTTCAGAAAGTGATGCCACAGAGGGTGATAGTTCAGGTGATGACACATCTGCTATTACAACAGCCCCAATGAATACTACATCATCTTTAACAGACTCATTGGTTACAAAATCAGTAAGCACTGAAGTAACTAATGGAACCAAGGGGGTTGAGCAGACAGAAGAACCAACAGGCACAGATGGACCTTCAGCTGGCCCTGTCTCAAGTGTGACAGCCTCAGTGGTCACATTCACAGACGAAGAGAGGTCTGGTAACCTGACACCTGAAATGTTTACCAAGGAATCTACTACACCAACATCACTATGGTCAGACGCTTTGATGATCACATCTTCCTCCCCAATCATCAGCGGTGACCAATTCCAAAGCACAACTGTAGGAACAGTCATCACACCCACAGAAGAAATAGATGAAACGCCCATAGACTCTCCCACTGCAGCAGTTGAAACTTTGGAGCCTTCTTTGCACCAAGCAACTGGACTAGCAAGTACATCATCAACATTTGTCACTGCATTCACTTACGTAAACATGGCGGTCTCGGGAACCTCAGCAACAGAGGATGACCAGGAGACAAGTAAACCTGAAGGGTCAGTTGAGGAGGCACCAGTGGAGACACCCACTAAACCACAGTACCAGTTCACTGTAGCAACTGATAAGAATGAAATCAGAGAGACTGAGAGCACATCTGAGACTCCAGGTATTGATTCTTCAAAAGAGTTTACACAGTCCCAGGAATCCACATCAACCCAATCTCCTTCCATGTCAAGCACAGGTAAACCAACAGGGGCTTCCACAGCCTCTTTCACAGAGCAGGGTAGTGGTGACTTGACAATAGACTCTATAGCTGAGGATGAACGGAGAGAGCACGAGAGTTCAGGTGAAGACATCTCAGATGTGTCCACTAAGAAACCTGCAAGCACGACTGATCCTCTCCTGTCTAGTCCAGCAACAACAATGGAGGAATTTACCACATTGTCTGTCAGCGGTGACACCACCCTTGAAACAGCTGTTGAGGTTGATGCAACTCTATCAATCGGCACAACTGCAGAGGTACCTAAGGTTATTTTTAGCACAGCTCAGACCCAGGAAAGTGAGGTGACAGAAAAAGATACAAGCAGCATAGAGAAACCGTCAGTTGCTTTAATGTCAAATGTAACACACACAGACGATGAAAGTTCAGGTGACCAGACCCCAGATATGTTTACCAAAGGGTCTGTTACTGCAATGGTTTCTTCTGTATACAGCACAGTCGAAGCAGAACAAATGACATCCACGACTAAAGTTTCTTCTCTGTTTAGCACTGAGAAGCCAAAACAAATAATGACCACAGCATCACATGAAACTGCAACAGCTGAGACTGCAAGAAGTGCTACAACTACAGAAACTTCTCTGTATAGCACTGAGAAACCGACCACAGCGCAACAGCACACTGCAACAAAAGAGAGTGAAAAGACTGCTACAACTACAGAAACTTCTCTGTTTAGCACTGAGAAACCAAGTCATATAACGACTTCAGTATCAAAGGAAATTGAAACAGCGGAGTCGGAAATGGCTGCTGCTACTGCTACAGTTTCTTCTCTATATAGCACTGAGAAAATTGCTCATGTTGAGACTACCATCCTAGAGGAGGAGAGCTCAGGGTATCTGACTTCTGATATGTTTACTACTCAGTCAGCTGCCACCCCTCCTTCTCCAGTGTATAGTACAGTCAGACCAGAACAGCCAGAGGCACCATCAAGCTCAGATATTACATCAGTTGTTCCCATTATTGATAAAACAGAGACAAGCACCATCCTCACTTCAGACGAGGATACAAGCTCAAGTGAAGCAACAGCTGAGATGTTCACCAAGGACTCTGTTGCAACAACTGCATCCACATCAGAGTCAGTTAGTGCTGTCACCACATCAAGACCAACAGTGACCTCAAGTTCAATCTTGACCATTACAGAGGAAGATGGTTCTGGTGACCAGACACCTGATATGTTTACCAAGGCACCAGTCTCAACGATTGAGTTTGTCAGTAGATATACCACTGTTCATACATCTACTGGACAGGTGATGGAACAAACCGGAGCATCAACACAGTATACCCACAGCACCTCTTCACCCAGGGACTTGGAGGGATCTGGAATCTCAAAGACAGAGGATGACCAAGAGACAACTCAGCCAGAGGGTTTAGGTGTTCAAGAAGTAGTTGAGACCACCAGTAAACCACAGGACCAGTTTGCTGTAGCCACAGATGAGACAGAAATCAAAGAGACCGAGAGTAAATCGGAGGCTCTAGGTGTTGCATCCTCAACAGAGTCCGCACAGCTCAGCCAAGAATCTACATCAACCCAATCTCCTTCCATGTCAAGCACAGGTAAACCAACAGAGGCTTCCACAGCCTCTTTCACAGAGCAGGGTAGTGGTGACTTGACAATAGACTCTATAACTGAGGATGAACGGAGAGAGCACGAGAGTTCAGGTGAAGACATCTCAGATGTGTCCACTAAGAAACCTGCAAGCACGACTGCTCCTCACCTGTCTAGTCCAGCAACAACAATGGAGGAATTTACCACATTGTCTGTCAGCGGTGACACCACCCTTGAAACAGCTGTTGAGGTTGATGCAACTCTATCAATCGGCACAACTGCAGAGGTACCTAAGGTTATTTTTAGTACAGCTCAGACCCAGGAAAGTGAGGTGACAGAAAAAGATACAAGCAGCACAGAGAAACCATCAGTTGCTTTAATGTCAAATGTAACACACAGAGACAATGAAAGTTCAGGTGACCAGACCCCTGATATGTTTACCAAGGTATCTACTATAGCAACTTCTCTGGATGTCACCTCACAGACAACAATTGCAATTGTCCAGCCTTCAGTTACTGCCATTGTCGAGAAAACAACAGGTTTGATTTATACCCTCAGAGATGAGGGATCAGGGGACACAGCTGAAATGATTACCCAAGAATCATCTACGGCTCCCATTGTTACCCTGATAGATCAGACACGGGAACCAATGGAGACATCAGCTACAGTAATCGGAACCTCACAGGAAGCACTCACTGATATAACAGAATCTGGACCAATTAGAGAAACAGGAAGGACATCAGGTATTCCCCTTATTGATGGTACAGAGATAAGTTCAAATCTTGATATGTTTACCAAAGACGCTTCAACCACCACGGTCTCTGCTCTTTTCAGTCCAGAGAAACCAGGACATGTCGGAATGACAGCGTCACATGAATTTGCAACAGCTGAGACTTCAAAGACAGCTCTTACTTCTGCTTCGTCTCTATATGGCACAGAGAAAGCAGGACAAGTAACAGAAAAATCAACAGATACCACTATTACCGGTGACATAGAGTCAAGTTCATTCCTCACCTCTACAGATGAAGAAAGCTCAGGTGACCAAACAACTGAGATGTTTACGAAGACTTCCTCTGTGACACCTATATCTTCTTTGTACAGCACAGGAGCAACAAGTTTAGCTTACATTGCTGTCACATCATCCATTTCTCCAGACATTGAAGAGGTGTACAATGACGGTACCGCAGAGGCTTCAGTCGTTGAAGATAAACCTTCACCTGCTCAAACTACCAAACAACTTGAGGGAGAACTTACAATCCTCAGCACTGCCCCTGACAAAAGTTCAGTCCTTACCACAGAAAAAGAGAGCTCAGGTGATGAGACACCTGATATGTTTACCAAAGACACAGGAACTATAACAGTTTCTTCTCTGTTCAGTACTAAGAAGCCAATACAAATAGTGACTACAGCATCACATGAAACTGCAGCAGCTGAAATATCAAAGATTACAATCACTTCAGCTTATTCTCTGTATAGCACTGAGAAGCCTACCACTGCGTCACAGGAAACTGCAACAGCAGAGAGTAAAAATACTTCTACAACTATAGCAACTTCTCTGTTTAGCACTGAGAAGCCAGGACATATAACGACTTCAGTATCACAGGAAACTGCAACAGTGAAGTCGAAGATGACTGCTGCTGCTACAGTTTCTTCTCTACATAGTACAGAGAAAACTGCTCATGTTGAGACTACCATCCTAGAGGAGGAGAGCTCAGGAGATCTGACTTCTGATATGTTTACTACTCAGTCAGCTGCCACCCTTATTTCTCCAGTGTATAGTACAGTCAGATCAGAACAGCCAGAGTTACCATCAAGCTCAGAAATGCCATCAGTTGTTCCCATTATTGATGAAACAGAGACAAGCACCATCCTCACTTCAGAAGAGGATACAAGCTCAAGTGAAGCAACAGCTGAGATGTTCACCAAGGACTCTGTTGCAACAACTGCATCCACATCAGAGTCAGTTAGTGCTTTCACTACATCAAGACCAACAGTGACCTCAAGTTCAATATTGACCATTACAGAGGAAGATGGTTCTGGTGACCAGACACCTGATATGTTTACCAAGGCACCAGTGTCAACGATTGAGTTTGTCAGTAGATATACCACTGTTCATACATCTACTGGACAGGTGATGGAACAAACCGGAGCATCAACACAGTATACCCACAGCACCTCTTCACCCAGGGACTTGGAGGGATCTGGAATCTCAAAGACAGAGCATGACCAAGAGACAACTCAGCCAGAGGGTTTAGGTGTTCAAGAAGTAGTTGAGACCACCAGTAAACCACAGGACCAGTTCGCTGTAGCCACAGATGAGACAGAAATCAAAGAGACCGAGAGTAAATCTGAGGCTCTAAGTGTTGCATCCTCAACAGAGTCCGCACAGCTCAGCCAAGAATCTACATCAACCCAATACCCTCTATCCACTAACACATCTGAGACAATAGAATCAGCTACTGCTTCATTGTCCGAGCAAGGAAGTGGAGACTTCACAGAACCCTCTATTTCAGAAAGTGATGCCACAGAGGGTGAGAGTTCAGGTGATGACACATCTGCTATTACAACAGCCCCACTGCATACTACATCATCGTTAACAGACTTATTGATTACAAAATCAGTAAGCACTGAACTAACTAATGAAACCAAGGGGGTTGAGCAGACAGAAGAACCAACAGGCACAGATGGACCTTCAGCTGGCCCTGTCTCAAGTGTGATAACCTCAGTGGTCACATTCACAGACGAAGAGAGGTCTGGCAACCTGATACCTGAAATGTTTACCAATGAATCTACTACACAGACATCACTATGGTCAGACGCTTTGATGATCACATCTTCATCCCCAATCATCAGCGGTGACCAATTCCAAAGCACAACTGTAGGAACAGTCATCACACCCACAGAAGAAATAGATGAAACGCCCATAGACTCTCCCACTGCAGCAGTTGAAACTTTGGAGCCTTCTTTGGACCAAGCAACTGGACTAGCAAGCACATCATCACCATTTGTCACTGCATTCACTTACGTAGACATGACGGTCTCGGGAACCTCAGCAACAGAGGATGACCAGGAGACAAGTAAACCTGAAGGGTCAGTTGAGGAGGCACCAGTGGATACCACCACTAAACCACAGTACCAGTTCGCTGTAGCAACTGATAAGAATGAAATCAGAGAGACTGAGAGCACATCTGAGACTCCAGGTGATGTTTCTTCAAAAGAGTTTACACAGTCCCAGGAATCCACATCAACCCAATCTCCTTCCATGTCAAGCACAGGTAAACCAACAGGGGCTTCCACAGCCTCTTTCACAGAGCAGGGTAGTGGTGACTTGACAATAGACTCTATAGCTGAGGATGAACGGATAGAGCACGAGAGTTCAGGTGAAGACATCTCAGATGTGTCCACTAAGCAACCTGCAAGCACAACTGCTCCTCTCCTGTCTAGTCCAGCAACAACAAAGGAGGAATTTACCACATTGTCTGTCAGTGGTGACACCACCCTTGAAACAGCTAATGAGGTTGATGCAACTCTATCAATCGGCACAACTGCAGAGGTACCTAAGGTTATTTTTAGCACAGCTCAGACCCAGGAAAGTGAGGTGACAGAAAAAGATACAAGCAGCACAGAGAAACCATCAGTTGCTTTAATGTCAAATGTAACACACACAGACGATGAAAGTTCAGGTGACCAGACCCCAGATATGTTTACCAAAGGGTCTGTTACTGCAATGGTTTCTTCTGAATACAGCACAGTCGAAGCAGAACAAATGACATCCACGACTAAAGTTTCTTCTCTGTATAGCACTGAGAAACCTACCACAGCGCAACAGGACACTGCAACAAAAGACAGTGAAAAGACTGCTACAATTTCAGCATCTTCTCTGTTTAGCACTGAGAAACCAAGTCATATAACGACTTCAGTATCAAAGGAAATTGCAACATTGGAGTCGATAATGACTGCTGCTGCTAATACATTTTCTTCTCTACATAGTACAGAGAAAATTGCTCATGTTGAGACTACCATCCTGGAGGAGGAGAGCTCAGGGTATCTGACTTCTGATATGTTTACTACTCAGTCAGCTGCCACCCCTCTTTCTCCAGTGTATAGTACAGTCAGACCAGAACAGCCAGAGGTACCATCAAGTTCTGAAATGCCATCAGTTGTTCCTTTTATTGATGAAACAGAGACAAGCATCATCCCCACTTCAGAAGGGGATAGAAGGTCAAGTGGTTCAACAGCTGAGATGTTCACCAAGGACTCTGTTGCAACAACTGCATCCACATCAGAGTCAGTTAGTGCTTTCACTACATCAAGTCCAAAAGACACCTCACGTTCAATCTTGACCCTTACAGAGGAGGATGGTTCTGGTGACCAGACCACTGATATGTTTACCAAGGCGCCAGTCTCAACGATTGAGTTTTTCAGAAGTTATACTACTGTTCATACATCGACTGGACAGGTGATGGAACAAACCGTGGCATCAACACAGTATACCCACAGCACCTCTTCACCCAGGGACTTGGAGGGATCTGGAATCTCAAAGACAGAGGATGACCAAGAGACAACTCAGCCAGAAGGTTCAGGTGTTCAAGAAGTAGTTGAGACCACCAGTAAACCACAGGACCAGTTCACGGTTGCCACAGATGAGACAGAAATCAGAGAGACTGAAAGCACATCTTGGACTCCAAATGTTGATGCTTCAAAAGAGTTCACACAGTCACAGGAATCCACATCAACCCAATCTCCTTCCATGTCAAGCACAGGTAAACCAACAGAGGCTTCCACAGCATCTTTCACAGAGCAGGGTAGTGGTGACTTGACAATTGACTCTACAGTTGAGAATGATGGTACAGAGGACGAGAGTTCAGGTGAAGACAATTTAGACGTGTCCATTAAGCAACCTGCAAGCACGACTGATCCTCTCCTGTCTAGTCCAGCAACAACAATGGAGGAATTTACCACATTGTCTGTCAGCAGTGTCACCAGCCTAGAAACAGCTGTTGAGGTTGATGCAACTCTATCAATCGGCACAACTGCAGAGGTACCTAAGGTTATTTTTAGTACAGCTCAGACCCAGGAAAGTGAGGTGACAGAAAAAGATACAAGCAGCACAGAGAAACCATCAGTTGCTTTAATGTCAAATGTAACACACACAGACGATGAAAGTTCAGGTGACCAGACCCCAGATATGTTTACCAAGGAAACAGGCCAAACAGAATCCATTGTGTCAAGCACACCAGGCCCAGATGACGAGGGTCATGTCAGCCCAGATACAGAAACCACCATCAGTCCAGATGCTACACAGCCCCCTGCTACTGTGAATGATCGCACAACTATGACTGATAGCACAACTATGAGTGACCGTACAACACACCGATTCCTTATAACCGAAAGAGACCATACTCCGACGAAAGCCCATACAACAGTGAGTGATCATTCAACTGTTGGAGACCACACAGTAGCAAGAGACCACACCACTGTCAGAGACCATACAACAGTGCCTTTTAGATCACAGTCATCCACATTCACTGCTCTCCCCTCTATTATATACCAGGGTGTTACCGACCAGCAGGTCATGATAGTCACCTCAACAAGCAGCCAAACCAAAACTGACCAGACCCCCACTATGGTGCTGCACGGTACGAAACCATCGACAAGCACAGTTATCATATTTACAGAGGAGGCCGGAGATGAGGACACACTGTTCTCCACTGTTACTGACAGCATGACCACAACCCCTGAGATTATCACCAAAGATGAAACCATCATTGACGCTGATACTGTGGCAATGGTTGAACTCTCCTCACCTCTCTACCCCAACATCTTTACAGAGGAAGCATGGGGAGTCACAGCCATTACCATGACACCACAGTCCTCAATTGCAATGACAAAAGAACCTGAAGGGTCTGGGACAGATGACTATTTGTCTTCCACAATTGACTCACTGAGTCTGGCCACAACACAAATCCCATCAGTCACCTCTGTAGATATATCTGCAGAGGCAAGTGCTAAGACAACAAGAAGGTCTGCAAAAGTTAAACATTCAGAGACTGTGAGAATGACCACCTCGTCATCGGTAGAGGATGTTTTTAGTGAGGCGTCTACTTCAGTGTTTGTGTCCTCTGTAGCTCAAACCACCCAAGCCAGAGCTCTATCCACCGAGTTCAGCTCTCAGACGGCCTTCACCACACCAAATGTGTTTATTGATGAGTTCTCCGGAGATGGTGTCACTGGTGAGGAGTCTGATACAGAGCCTACTCCTTCTGCCCCTGTATCATCCCAAGCATCAACTCTCCCCATAGATACAAGCTCACAGACCACAGTTAGCAGTGAGGAATTCCCGACAGATGCAATTGAATTATCCATCACCCCTTCTCCTACTACTGTTAAAGCTAGAGTAGAAGACACATCTGATGATCATTCTGAAGTGGAGGCCACAACAGTGTCATCTAGTTCCACCCAAGCCACCAAGGTGTCTGACACGCCTACACAACAGACGCCAGTGTCCACTGAACAAGACAAAGAGACTGTGAAATCAACCAGCCCATTGCCTGTTGATGAGTCTTCAGGAGAAGACGACTCTGAAGGCTCTGGATCTGAGACCTTCACCTCTGTAGTGGAGACCTCCCAAACCACAATCCCCACCTCAACAGCTAATAAGGAGGGTGAAGCGACAGAGATTACCATTCTAGTACCTTCATCTTTAGAGGAGGGCATCTCTGGGGATGACATGAAGACTTCGAATCCCAAACCCTCTGAAGCCACTTCCTCCCTGTATAGCAAAGATAAACCATCAGTTGCTTCCATTTTGGATTTAACCTCCACAGATGAAGAAAGCTCTGGTGACCCAACCCCTAAAACGTTTACCAAAGAGTCTGTTACTGTACGTTTACAAATGACATCCACAACTACGGTTTATTCTCTGTTCAGCAATGAGAAACCTTCACTTTCTTCCATTTCGGATATAACCTCCACAGACGAAGAGAGCTCTGGTGACCATACCCCTGATAAGTTTACTAAAGCGTCTAAAGCTACCACAGTTTCTCCAGTTGACAGCACTGTCAAAATGGGGCAGGTAAAAGCCACAACAATGTCACCTGAAAAAGCAACAGCAGAAATTGAAAAGACTACAACTACCACAGGTTTGTCTCTGTTTAGGACTGAGAAAACAGAGAAAGCTTCCTCCCAGGCAAGTTTGTCTGTCCATTCCACTGTTGCGCCATCTGTAATGCCCGATGTGGTGGACCAGTTTGTCACAACTTTTGTCCCCGGGGTGGACGTGACAAAACCTGAAGAATCTTTCCAACAGGCTAGGTCTGAGATTGCATTTACCCAACATGCATTTACCCATACCTCTGATATGTCAGTCACTACAACAGCTTCTTCTGTACACAGCACTGTCAAAGCAGAACAAGTGACAACCACAGTAATGCCACATGTGATGTCACCAGAAGAGACTGCAGCCATTGATCCGACAGAAACACCAACAGACTCAGAGGAGTTAGTAACTCCTGGTGTTGATGACACAGAAACAGGTTCTACAGATGAAGAGAGTTCTGGAGATGAGCCAAGTCCGATGACCACCCAGGAGTCTCCTGTAACAGAAGCTCATTTACACAGTAGCACAGCCAAGCCATTGCAGACATCAACATCAGCTGTCTATGAATCCGTGGCTGACCTTACCTCTCCTGAAACAACTGCTGATAGTGAAGAAACCAAACAGACAGACCTAACAAACACAGGACAGCCATCAGATATTCCCAGTTCAGTGAAAAGCACAGTGATCTCAGTTCTACCTGATAAAGATAAGGAGAGCTCAGGTGACCAAACCCTTGACATTTTTACCAAAGACTTACCAACTACTACAGTTTCCTCTCTGTTTAGCACAGAGGAACCTACAACAACATCAAGGGAAACTGTAACAGAGGAGAGTGAAGTCACTGACCAAACTGAGAGACCATCAGTTTCTGGAAAACCGTCAGCTACCATCTCCGTCTTAGCTTCCACAGATGACCAGAGCTCAGGTAACCAGACAAGTGAGGGTTTCACTACAGACGCTTCTTCAACAGAATATCCTCTTTTGGCTAGCACAGTGCAGGCAATTGCCTCTGTCTATTCCACTGAGGCAGCATCAGAGTCTGAAGTGGTGGTCCAGTTTGTCACAACATTTGCCCCAAAACCAGACATGACAACACCAGAGGAGTCGTTCGAACAGGCCAGGTCGGAGATAACATTTACTCATCGTCCTCATACTGATCTCTCTTCTGAGGAAACGGCATTGCCTACAACCAGTCCCATGCTGCCTAAGGAAGATTTAAGCCAGTCTTTAGAAACTATAACTGCACCTGCACAGAGCTCAGAATCAAATTTAGTCTCTACTGCTTCTCCAGTGAAGACTGATGCTGTTTTGCCCACACCAGAGGCAGAGGAACAAGTTGAAGCTTCAAGCCAGGTACCTACAACAGAGGAGACTTCTCCTAGTGCAGAGGGCAGCTCCGAACAAGAGGCTGTGGTTGAAGAGACAGGCGTTCCTATCCGTGTTTCTCCTCTAACTGAGAAGGTATTAGAAACTAAAGTGAACAGTACACCATCTGCAATGACATACATTGATGAAATGGTGGACTATGAAAGTACCTCAGAGCCAGTACAGGTTAAATCTATACCTTCCGTCGTTATAACCACCACAAAGCCTGAGGTGGAAGTAACAGCGCTCAGAACTGCCCCAACACAGAATGTCCCAACACAGACTGTCCCAACACAGAATATTGAGAGTGTGTCATCAAATTCAGAGAGCAGTTCAGAGAGCAGATCAGAGGAACTGTCCAGCCCATCTGTGACTCAATCAGTATTAGCCTCCTACAGCTTAGAAAGCAGTTTGGAGGAAAAGTTGACAATAGCTTCAACCTTGAAGCCAGAGAGTGACACAACTGAGGAGACCACCCCATCCCTCTTTGTGACACAGACAGAACTGACAGCCGCCATCACTGGTTCACCCTCTCTCACGACTCCTAGTGCTGAAATTGAGTCAGCCGGTTCTGAGAGCAGTCCAGAAGAAAATACAGTTTCTGAGAAGCCAAAGATTGACACTATGGAGGAAACCACCCAATCGTCGGCACAGATTCAGACCATGGTTTTGCCAGGTGTCACCAGTCCACCATTTCGCCAGTCTCCAGCCGACCCCGGGGCGGAGTCCCTTAGTGTCGTAAGCTCCTCTGAGAAACAGGAAGCACAGGGTGAAATTGAGGAAGTTGTTACTCCTACCACGGAGATGCCAACTAGGGAGAAGCCAGAGTACACAACTAAATCGCCAGCAGGAACACAGAACCAGCCAGAATCAGTCGCTACAATCCACAGCATTCCTTCATCTGTGTCCGAGGAGGAGGAAACCGTGGACTATGATAATGTATCAGGACCTACGTTAGTCGAGGGTGAACCACCCATCAAGGGAGCGGAAACTACCAGACTGGATTTGGGGCACACAATCGTTGGCGAGACAATTGAAATTGCAGGTATGTGGTGGTCAGTGATACAATGTTATTGTGTGCTATGGAAATATCATCATATCATAATTTTAAACGTTTGTCATTTAACGTTTGTCTTCTCTAGAATGTGAAATGAATTGAATGTTTGTTTTCCTTTTTCTACTTCTTATTTAAAACACAGGCATCCACTCCTGCACTGAGAACATTTGTCTGAATGGGGGCTCTTGCTACAGACGCGGAAGTCTCCCCTCTTGCAGCTGTGCCCCTGGCTACAGTGGAGATCGTTGTGAAACAGGTATGCCAAAAATGGTTTTCAGTCAGTGGAGGACTAGGCGTTTTAGAGTAAGCGTTCAGTCTCAATATGCTAATGAAATTAATCTCAACGAAAGGACCAATTATATCCTGAAGGCCACATTTATGTGTAGGCCTTTCATTTTGGTGGCTTACTGGTGCAGAAGCCATGTGCCAAAATTAGACAACGGGTATTATCTGCATGCAGTGGTGTAAAGTACTTAAATAAAAATACTTTAAAGTACTACTTATGTAGTTTTTTGGAGTATCTGTACTTTTCTTTACTATTTATATTTTCAAATTTTTTGTTATACTTTTTACTCCATAAATTTTCCCTGTCAGCCAAAAGTATGTACATTTTGAATGCTTAGCGGGACAGGAAAAAGGTCAAATTCAAGTACTGTCAAGAGAACATCCCTGGCCATCTTTACTGCCTTACTGCCTGATCTGGTGGACTCACAAAACACAAATGCTTCGTTTGTAAAATATGTGGAGTGTTGGAGTGTGCCCCTGGCTATCCGTAAATAATTTAAAAACAAGAAAACCGTGGGGTCTGGTTTGCTGGTTTGCTTTCAAAGCAATTTGAAATTATTTATACTTTACTTTTACTTTTGATACTTAAGCACATTTTTGCAATTACATTAACTTTTAATACTTAAGGATACAGTGGGGCAAAAAAGTATTTAGTCAGCCACCAATTGTGCAAGTTCTCCCACTTAAAAAGATGAGAGAGGCCTGTAATTTTCATCATAGGTACACTTCAACTATGACAGACAAAATGAGAAAAAAAATTCCAGAAAATCACATTGTAGGATTTTTAATTCATTTATTTGCAAATTATGGTGGAAAATAAGTATTTGGTCACCTACAAACAAGCAAGATTTCTGGCTCTCACAGACCTGTAACTTCTTCTTTAAGAGGCTCCTCTGTCCTCCACTCGTTACCTGTATTAATGGCACCTGTTTGAACTTGTTATCAGTATAAAAGACACCTGTCCACAACCTCAAACAGTCATACTCCAAACTCCACTATGGCCAAGACCAAAGAGCTGTCAAAGGACACCAGAAACAAAATTGTAGACCTGCACCAGGCTGGGAAGACTGAATCTGCAATAGGTAAGCAGCTTGGTTTGAAGAAATCAACTGTGGGAGCAATTATTAGGAAATGGAAGACATACAAGACCACTGATAATCTCCCTCGATCTGGGGCTCCACGCAAGATCTCACCCCGTGGGGTCAAAATGATCACAAGAACGGTGAGCAAAAATCCCAGAACCACACGGGGGGACCTAGTGAATGACCTGCAGAGAGCTGGGACCAAAGTAACAAAGCCTACCATCAGCAAGGGCATTGAAGATGAAACGTGGCTGGGTCTTTCAGCATGACAATGATCCCAAACACACTGCCCGGGCAACGAAGGAGTGGGTTCGTAAGAAGCATTTCAAGGTCCTGGAGTGGCCTAGCCAGTCTCCAGATCTCAACCCCATAGAAAATCTTTGGAGGGAGTTGAAAGTCCGTGTTACCCAGCAACAGCCCCAAAACATCACTGCTCTAGAGGAGATCTGCATGGAGGAATGGGCCAAAATACCAGCAACAGTGTGTGAAAACCTTGTGAAGACTTACAGAAAACGTTTGACCTCTGTCATTGCCAACAAAGGGTATATAACAAAGTATTGAGAAACTTTTGTTATTGACCAAATACTTGTTTTCCACCATAATTTGCAAATAAATTCATTAAAAATCCTACAATGTGATTTTCTAGATTTTTTTTCTCATTTTGTCTGTCATAGTTGAAGTGTACCTATGATGAAAATTACAGGCCTCTCTCATCTTTTTAAGTGGGAGAACTTGCACAATTGGTGGCTGACTAAATACTTTTTTGCCCCACTCAGACATGCATTTGTTTTGCATGTCCACCTCCTCCACATCTGAATGGTTACGCAGTTGTTCTTTCGGTTTGTTTTATTTCTTGTGCAGTATAATTTACCCATGCTTTTTCACCTTTCTTTCCAGACATTGATGAATGTCAGTCCAACCCCTGTCACAACGGAGCTACATGCGTCGACGGCCTGAATTCCTTCACCTGTGTTTGCCTCTCAAGCTACGCTGGATTCTATTGTGAAGAAGGTAGGTTAGTTAGAATATCCATGGGATCTGTCAGTAAACTCTGTCAGTAGGATTCTCTCCTCATTAAACATCAGCTGAATGAAAGCATTCGAGTAGTTATTTGTTCAAGGTTGTTCCAGCTAACCCTTTTTCTCCATCATTCAGTACTTATAAAGGCTTGCCATGCAAAGGAGAATATTACATAGTAAAATAAACAATGTCAGTGTTCTTCGCAACGGTGTGAGGCGCTCCAACGCTGGCCTCTATTTCACACAAAAATACATCACTGATCATTGAATTTAGATCACAGAGAAAAGGAAGTTGGCTTTGTTGGAGGAAAGTCATAGATCTCCAGATAGCTGTGTGTGATATGATCAGTTACCTGAGCCCTTGGGAAATAGAGTGAGACTCTTAGACTCTGATTCATTCAGATACTGGAGGCAGCGTAGAAATGTGTGGTCAGAAAGCCAGGGGCTACAGTCTCTTCACATATCAGACAGACCACAGATTGTCACAGTTTTCCATGTCTGAAAACACAATGGTCTATTAAAGAAATCACAGACTTTCGGTTAATACCCACGAGTCCAGGTGTAAAGTAATTTTCCAGTACAGGTGTTTTAGACGTCACGTCCTCTCTTGTTCAGCTCAACAATGATCCAATCGTTCACTGGCCCTAAGCAGGGTATGTGAAAGGAATCAGTAGACATCACTGCATTTGTTCAACAGAACCTGGGTTGACACACTCAAGCTTCATGTTTAAAGTTTGAAGTTTTAATGTCACAAGCACAAGTACAGTGAAATGCCTGATTATGTCATTCAGACCAACTCATAGCCTCTTATTCTCTATTGAGTCTATAGCTTGACTGCACCCCATTTTGTCCCTGGTGTGTTGACCCAGGGCATTATACATGCTGGCCAGTCTGTCCTGACCATACTCTGAATGTTGCTTCCATTACTCATCACTGAGACAGGGCTGGATCCCGTATGCTTAGACCCAGCTGTTTTCTCAGGGTCTCTTGCCAGAAGACAAACAGAGAAAAGGCTATGATAACACTCTTTGTTTAGCCCATATACAGCTGTATTAAGGGAATAAGAGAGTGAGAAGGTAAGTAGTAAATATAAGTAAATAGATGTCACAATAGTACACACACACACACGCCAGTCTTTCTCTCACCTCCTCACTGGTTTATAGGGTGCTGGGGACTAGAGGGGAGAGAGAGAGGGAGTGAGGGAGAGAGAGAGAGGGAGGGAGAGAGAGAGAGAGGGGGGGGAGAGAGAGAGAGAGAGAGGGGGGGTGAGAGAGAGAGGGAGAGAGAGAGAGAGATGACCATATTAGTAACACATATTTCCCTCAGATTACACAGACCCACAAAGAATTCGAAAACAAATCCAATTTTGATAAACTCCCATATCTATTGGGTGAAACACCACAGTGTGCAATCACAGCATCAAGATGTGTGACCTGTTGCCACAAGAAAAGAGCAACCAGTGAAGAACAAACACCATTGAAAATACAATATTTATGTTTATTTATTTATTTTCCCTTTTGTACTTTAACTATTTGCACATTGTTACAACACTGTATATAGACATAATATGACATTTGAAATGTCTCTATTATTTTGGAACTTGTGTGAGTGTAATATGTACTGTCCACTTTGTATTGTTTATTTAACTTTTAAAGCCCCTTGAATTGAATTGAGAGGGGGGGGGGCTCTGATTAGAGAGCAGTCTGAGATAACAGCAGAGCCAAGGGGCTCAGGGTGACCTTATAAAGACACACAGTACCCTGCTCTCTGTCTCCTAGTTATCTCCTGAACCTAATTGGTGTGCACTGGAGGATAGGGATGAAACCCAGATCAACATGCAGATAGGACCATGTTCCTACAGGTGTTGGGTGGATTAGACATTCTTAGGGGAGAGACTCTTTTTCCTTTTTCAGTGAAAATATAGTGAAAGGTATTAGAATGTGTGTAACCCTTTTATTCATTAATCACATTACCTTTTTTGCCAAGTTGTAGGCTCATGCATTGTTAACAACCTTTTTCCCCCCCTCAATCAATACGTTTTTGAAAATGCTGTGTTTATTTACAGGCATTCTGTCCATTGTAAAAGTCTGTGTGATTGTCCGTGGATTCTCAGCTGTTGTTATCTTTTTTATTGTACCGTTGAAGCACAAATGTCTGTGATACACATCCATTCTCCCTCTCTCCTCAGACACTGAGACGTGTGACTATGGCTGGCACAAGTTCCAGGGCCACTGCTACAAGTACATCCCCCAGAGGAGGAACTGGGACACAGCGGAGAGAGAGTGCCGGGTACAGGGGGCACACCTGGCCAGCATCCTCTCCCATGATGAGCAGCAGTTTGTCAACCGTAAGTGTGATATCACACGCATGCACGCACACGCCATGAAAACAATACTATTAGTTGTACACAAGACAACACAAGACACAAAGCCAACCTGTCACGCCCTGACCACAGAGAGCTGTTTATTCTATGTATGTTGGGGCGTGATAGTGACTAGGGTGGGTCATCTAGGTGAATAATGGTTTATGTTGGCCTGGTATGCTTCCCAATCAGAGACAGCTGTTTATCGTTGTCTCTGATTGGGGATCATATTTAGGTAGCCATTTCCCCTTTGTGTTTTGTGGGATCTTGTCTACAGCTAGTTGCCTGTGTGCACACCAGTAGCGTCACGGTTCGTTTGTGCGTTATTGTTTTTGTTTGGGGAGTTTCTATTAATTAAAAGATGTGGAACTCTACGCACGTTGCGCCTCGGTCCGATCATTATGACGAACATGACACAACCATAAAATAATGCTCAATGACACAGTCTTAACCGTCTGAAAATGACTACAGTATTTCACAAGTGTTCTTCTTAATGCTGATTTAAAACCCCTGTAGCTAATTGTAGGATTATCCTACATCTGGAATTTGCAGAAACACCAGGGAATTCCCAACAGATTTATCCCCATGCTCCTCGTCTTAAAGTCAGTATACACTAATCTCATTAATGAATATGGGCTGTGGAGCAGAGAGGCATAGTGGATTACTACAGTAGGTTTTTGAGTGGTTGGCAGCAACAGTGGAGTAGACGACAAACGTCTTGGCTGAGAGAGAGAAAACGCAGGCAGTTGGAACAGGAAGAGTGATGCATGTGTAGAAAAATGCTTCTCTCGCTCTCTCTTTATGGAGGGACTGAAAAGTGCCTAATAAGGCATTGGAATCAACTCATTGCCCTCCTGTGTTCTGTTGTGCCCTTCACGGCAGGCCTTGGACAGGACTACCAGTGGATCGGCTTGAACGATAAGATGTACGAGAATGACTTCCGCTGGACTGACAGCACGCCCATGGTAAGAAGGGGTTCTCACACTTTTTAGCTTCGACAAACCGTGTTGAATCCCGGTAAATATTTATAGGGATACTGCTGACAAACACAGTCATCTAGGAGATGTGTCATTTCCTGCGGTGGTAAATGAGGAAACTCTCTGTGGTCACTTTCTCATGACATACCCTACTATCTCCTCTACACCCTGTTGGACAAGCTCACTGGCTTGGCGTCATGCTCATAGAAATATAATGAATAGAACAGGCGTTCCCATTCAAGACAATGATGGCATAATGGGGGGGACTGCGAGTGTACCCATAGAGGCAAAGCAGGAAGTAAAAGCAGGAAGTGTACCCAATAATTGGTGCTGTCCCGGGTGGCGCAGTGGTCTAAGGCACTGCATCGCTGTGCCACCAGAGATTCTGGGTTCGAGTCCAGGCTCTGTCGCAGCCGGCCGCGACCGTGAGGCCCATGGGGCGGCGCACAATTGGCCCAGCGTCGTCCAGGTTAGGGAGGGTTTGGCCGGCAGGGATATCCTTGTCTCACCGCGCACTAGCGACTCTTGTGGCGGGCCGGGCGCAGTGCACGCTGACCAGGTTGCCAGGTGTACGGTGTTTCCTCCGACACATTGGTGCGGCTGGCTTCCGGGTTGGATGGGCATTGTGTCAAGAAGCAGTGCGGCTTGGTTGGGTTGTGTTTCGGAGGACGCATGGCTCTCGACCTTCGCCTCTCCCGAGTCCGTATGGGAGTTGCAGCGATGAGACAAGACTATAACTACTACCAATTGGATACCACGAAAGAAAAAAAATCGGTGCTGTGAGTTGTTGAATCAACTGACATTACAAAAAATACATTACTTTGCATGAGTCACATCAGTTAACATCATTTGAATGACCGATCTACATTACCATGGGAATTATTGCATCACAATACCAGACAGCCATTGCAAGTGTACCCATGAGTTTCCCAGTCAAATTGCCAGGGTTAGAGGTTCCAAGCCCGTTCTATTCATAGCTATTGCTATGGAAATGCTACTCTACATGTGTGACGTGGTGCCTTTCACTAACAACAATCTCTGTCATTCACAAACTATAACAATAACCACACTGGCTTGAATTGTGTGTGTCTGTTGATTGTAAGAGAGGGAGAAAAATAGACATAATGAGCCTCAGTATATGTAGTGTATGTGTCTGCACAAGTGGAAGCATGTTTGTTTGTGGTCATGTAAACGCACTGCAGATTCCCCTCACTAGACAGGAAAGTGGTTAATTACTACTTTCGGCCAGGTTGTACAGATTGGCTCTTCACTTCAAAGATAAGACCCCACCATCACCAGAGAGAGAGAGGGGTGGGGGGAAGGGCGGAGTACCGAGACGGCCTGGGGGGCAGGAGATAAGCTGTGTCCTTTTGCGGGCAGATTGAACCACCTCTCAGTTGAGAGAGATGGGAATAAAGGTGTCAATGACGCAGCAGAGAGAGGAGCTGACAGGCGCAGACAGGTACAGGCCTCCCCCTCTCCTCAGGAAGCACAGCAGGCAGCCAGACACACAGATGGGCAGCACCTGTCCCCGGCAGCAGAGAGAGATAGGTGGGGGGTGGGGTAGGGTAGTGGGCCTGGGTGGGTGGTCAGCCTTACTGTATTGCGGCTTTATCTGGGAACAGAGTGTGTCTACCTTAACAGTATTACATTCTCTCTTGAGTAAAACAACAAACACATTTAACACACACAACATTGATTCTCAATTCATTCAGGACATGTAGAAATTATAATTTGCATGTGTTGGGTCATTTTGGTTTTGTGGGAGGGAGATGCTGTTTGATTATTTTGGGGAGGATGCGTGGGGGCTGTTGTGGGCATTTGCTACGTCAGTTAGCTGAGCAGGAAGCTGAGGTTGTGTTTGCTAACCGTAATAACAAGGTTCCTTGTGGGTTCTTGCATGGGGCCTCGGGGGAGGAACAAGATGAGGGGGGGGGGGGGGGGGGGGGGTCAAGGCTTTGAACAGACTGTTTGAACCTAAAGCCTAGCTGAAAGATGGTAGCTCTGATCAATGCAGCGGTGCATTCCACGCAGCTCTGCAGCTGTGTGTATACAGCTGCAGCAAATTTGCTACAGCAGGAAAATAATCCTGCAGCAACAGGAAATGTGAATTATTATGTGGATTATATTTAATGTACATTTTTGTACGGGTTGATACATTTCAAGGGGAAAATAGACAATTCAGAAGCTTTTTTTGTAGCTCAAATACTCTAGTTTTACAGGGTGATCAAATTAAGATCTTACATCTGTATCATATTATAAACCAGGTAGTTTGGGTCCTGGATGCTGATTGGCTGAAATAGCATTTCAGCTGTGTGTACACCGAGTGTACAAAACATTAAGAACAGCTGGTCTTTCCATGACATAGACTGACCAGGTGAGTCCAGGTGAAAGCTATGATCCCTTATTGCTGTCACTTATTAAATCCACTTCAATCAGTGTAGATTAAGACAATAGAGACAATTGAGACATGGATTGTGTATGTGTGCCGGTCAGAGGGTGAATGTGAAAGACAAAAGGTTTAAGTGCCTTTGAACATAGTACGGTAGTAGGTGCCAGGCGCACCGGTTTGTGTCAAGAACTGCAACGCTGCTGGGTTTTTCACACTCAATAGTTTCCCGTCTGTATCAAGAATGGTCCACCAACCAAAGGACATCCAGACAAATTTTTTATTGCAGATAAGTTATCCAGAAACAGGGTGAGCAAATTAAGATCTTACATCTGTATGTGTGTGTGTGAAACCTTAAACCTTTTGTCTTTCACATTCACCCTCTGACTGGCACACATACACAATCCATGTCTCAATTGTCTCTGTTGTCTTAATCTACACTGATTGAAGATGACTTAATAAGGGACAGCAATAGGGGATCATAGCTTTCACCTGGATTCACCTGGTCAGTCTATGTCATGGAAAGACCAGCTGTTCTTAATGTTTTGTACACTCGGTGTACACACAGCTGAAATGCTATTTCAGCCAATCAGCATCCAGGACCCAAACTACCCGGTTTATAATATCCAATACTCCACATTGGATCAATATGTCCTCCGTCTTACAAATGTGCAATATGACAGTGTACATGTGTTAGAAACATTCTATTTCCCATGACTGTTTCCATCCTGCACAGCACAACTGTACCAGTATAATGTTTATCTGAGCAGGACTCACAGGCTCAGTTTATTTAGTGATTTGGCCTCTTTTCTGTTCCTTTGTTTGGCTTTGGAGCGAAGTCTCTCACAGGGTCCCAGTGAAAAGTCTGGAGGGTGATGTCATAGTGTAGCTGAGCAGTGGGTTACAGTGTCCTTTGGGAACTGAGGCAGCAGTGTGGAGAGGTGAGGGTGGAGTATAGACGTGTGGAGGGGGTGAGGAGAAAGGGGTGGAGGGGGTGGGGATAGAGGAGAGGGGGTGGAGAGGTGGAGGGGGTGAGGAGAGAAGGTGGAGAGGATGAGGAGAGAGGGGAGGAGGGGTGTGGAGAGGTTGAGGAGAGAGGGGAGGAGGGGTAGGGAGAGAGGAGAGAGCGTGGTTGGAGAGACAGAGGAGTAGGATAGTCTGTTTGAAAGTAGGAGAAAGTAGGAGACTCCATCTACCTGGTAAAATGAAGGTTAAATCGGATTTAAAAAAGTATTGTCGTAATGATTCTAGTTCCAGATGTGTCAATACGTCTGTGTTGATCTGAACAGGCAGAAGGAACATAGAGCCCTCCAGTGGAGGATATAAGCATTACATTCAGCTGCCACTTATAAGTCATTCAGAAATGGCCCCACCAACCTAACTACACACTGGAAAGCTATTTTAAGCTCGTTGATAACCAATGTAATGGCCTTTACCCCAGAGGAGACTTGAGACTGGACTATCACTGACCATATCTATTGTTCCAATTATACCCCAGAGATAACGAGTGCTGCCAGCATGTTGTTAGCTGTTATTCTAAAATAAAGAGAGTGTGTATCTGTGCTGATTTCAGCTCGGACAAAGTGAGGCACTTGCTAGAGGAAATTTACTAAAGTGACTTTACTGTGATCCTGGTCCGATCCTTCTTATAATGATGATGATGATGTGGACAATGATAATGAGGATCCAATCGTGATGGTCTGTTTCTTCTTCTTTTCCCATAGCAATATGACAACTGGCGTCCCAACCAGCCAGACAGTTTCTTCTCATCTGGAGAGGACTGTGTGGTGATGATCTGGCACGAGGACGGCCAGTGGAATGACGTGCCCTGCAACTACCATCTCACCTTCACCTGCAAGAAAGGCACAGGTATCACAGAAATACAGTTTAAAAAATGCCACAAAAGTACTTTAATGTTAGCCATAATTGTCCCATAATAATTGTCCCACCTAGATATCCTAAGATGGATGCACTAACTGTAAGTCTCTCTGGACAGGAGCGTCTGCTAAATGACTGAAATGTTGAGAGCTATTTCAATCCACTGACAGTGTACATTTATCTATCATTCATTCATTCATTCATTCATCCACCCACCCATTCATCCATCCATTCATTTATTTGTTTATTCATCCATCCATCCATTCAGCCATTCATTCTCCCATCAACCCCTGTGTGTTCTTCCCAGTGGACTGTAACCAGCCCCCTCTGGTACAGAACGCTCGTACCTTCGGCAGGAAGAGGTCACGCTATGAGATCAACGCACTAGTGAGGTACCAGTGTAGGGACGGTTTCATCCAGAGGCACGTGCCAACCATCCGTTGCCGTGAAGACGGCCGATGGGACATCCCCAAAATCGCCTGCATGAGTCGTGAGTACAGTAGATCGATTAATTGATTCTAGTGATGATCGCTCCACATTTTCTGACCAAGTGCTATTGTTTCTTCCCCAGCATCAAACTTCCAGAGGGACTTTGCGAGGAGGCAGAGTTACAGTCTGTTCAGTAGCAACAAATACAAGCGGCGGTCCGACGAGGCGGCGGCCCGACATCATCCTCACCATCGAGGAAGGAGAGAGGAGAGGCAGAAGACAAGCAGAAGACAATGATCGCCATGGTTACGCTAGGTTACGTTTACTCAGAACCAGCATAGCCTAAACCATAGGAACGCAGGACTGTTAGTTATGTGGATATTTTTTTTAAAAATGTAATGAAAACATTTTAAGAACTTTAAAGAATGAAAGGACAAAAAGAAGAAACCCAAAGGATATTTACAATTTTTCTTGCAATTTTGATGATGGAATCTTGGAATGATGTGCCTTTTTAAAGAAATATTATTTTAAAGAATATTCTTATAAAGGGACACTATTTTATAACAAAGCCAAAGTGGATACCTTCTGTTGGCTACTGGGAAAGTGTCCTGGAGATGTACTTTGGACCAAATAATGCATTCATCCGCAACTATACGATTTTCTCCATTTTATACAGACAGGAGAGCGTTCAACTCTTACATTGGGAAAAAGATACAGCTTTTGTGAAAATATAGCGCTTATGTTATGCAAAAGAATACAATTAATTTACAAATAGTCTGTGCTACGCAGGCACTGACAATCAAATGAATCCACAGTACTCAATCCATCTCTCTCTTCTCTACATTATTCCGGAAATTACATTTCAAAGAAAGAGGTTCCATGCTTGGGTTTATCTTGTTGTTACACATGATTACTGTATGCATTTTATACAGAGTTTTTCATCCAATACCACGCTTGGGACTGTCCGATGACACACGTGACTGACCAATCAGATTTCAGATCACAGAAAAAAAAACTGAAACATGGCGAAGGCCCATCCAATCAGAATTTAGATTGCTGGAGACCTTTTATCACTAGCTCTTTGTCATCAGCTGCAGTCTTCATACCGTCTCATCCATAGATATATAAAGAATATATGATGCGTTGATAATGGGTTAATGTTTGTGCACATCCATTTAACACTTTTGCTTTCTATTGTATGTTGAGAAACTAGAGAGGAGATTTCTAAGTATTATTTGACTGAGGGCCAAATGAGTGTCTCCTCCGAGGCCCTAAAGGCCTTATACATTGAAGTGAAGCCATCGACCTGTAAATTATTTGGCTGTGTTGAATGAAACTATAGAAGGGAAAGGAGGGTTATGGAATGTATGTTTTCTAGACAATATAACCTGGAATTCCTTGCTACGTTTACAACAAATGCGAGGTATTTTAATGTTACTAAAACAATGTTATAAAAATCCTTTAAAAAATGAGCTTTGCTTCTGTTCTGCCTGAGGGGGTAACTTTTCTGTTTCCTGACACTGTAGGTGACTCAAGCTCTTCGCTTCCATGTGCTATTTTCTTAGGTCAATGTAAAACTACTATTGAGAGAATGTACTTAGTGAAACACTTCGAAAGACTTGAACAAACACCTTTTTTTAACAAAAGATACAAATAATTTATTTTTCAAGCTGCTCTTCCTCTTCTTGCTACGTTATTGTTTTGTAAGTGAAATATTCTGACGATGCAATCACTTGGTCTGACTAGTCTCAATACTACATGTATTTACATGCTTTGTAGGAGACAGCTAACATCGCAGTATCTGAGTCAATGTGATGAAGATATTGCTTTACTACACACTACGCTAGACAGGCCTTATAGTATGACATTTAGGGGTCAACAATGGACCAAAGAGTAGGGCTTCAATCAGCTGAAAGTGCAGTGTTTCCGTCACAATATCACCAAACACGTTGTACAGATTTAGTGTTGCACAATTGATGACGGTCATCCAGCAGTTGTTGTTTGTCTTTTTTTATTTGTTGTGTTTTAGCATTAAAGTGCACATAATAACATTTTATATTTACAGTATAACTTTTTTTTTTACAATGTGAAAGTCTGGGATGGTTGAGAAATACATTTTTAAATTAAACAAGACTGTTTTACCTGCTCTCAGTCACCAAAGAAATAAAAACAAAGGTTTGCCAATTTTACTCGTGTCTCCTTTTTGTTTGTAAGGTCACCACCATTACATGTATTAACAGTCTCGGGCAGGCTAGGTTTCAAAGCATGTTACAATCCATGGTTTAGCGTTCAGCAGTAAGCTTTGACTTTTACTGTGATCGTGGTGGTCAACAGGACTTCACTTTGTTAGTAGTACAGTCTTACTACCAGCAGGTAGCGCTGTTCAACATTGAACTAGTTGCAAGACATGCCATTTACTGCTCAAAGCTTTGTCTACAGAAACAGTTGCTGTCAATGAACTGGGATGGCTACTTTCACTTGAAAATCTTGAGTAACTCCTGAACATTTGTTCCTTGCGACAATGCAACATGTATCCAGGAGGTGTCCTATTGCTGCCTGAACGTTTGAATTAAAATAGATATGAAAGTGTGAGAGATATGAGAAAACAAATGTATTGAATTAGAGAAAATATGATGGCTACCAAATCAAGACTCCATATTGTTGTACAGTTCACATTGTAACACAACCCTCTCACAAGTCATGACCTTTAAGGTATTGTTCTGCTTTCCATACCATTATCATCTGAACACAAATCCCTAATGGGTTGGAGCCCTGCACAGCACGCTATTACAGTTCACCAGCGCTTTTGTGCACACATCCTCGCAGGGAGAAACATTACATGTGAATGTGTAAAGTGTATTGCACTTATTCCACAAGCCCCTCTACTGACATACGTTCAGGGAGAGGTCATTGTTAGACTGAGTTTGAATTATGGTCAGCATATGGAACAGAGAGATGAGAAATTGTCACTCATGTCCAAATGAATGTCATTGAAGAAAGACTAGTGTTCATACATCACACACTTGTTTTATTAACGTGTTAAATTGTTCCTCTTGGCTCCGGAGCGCTGGTCTGTGCTGTGACATAGAGAAAACAGGCTGATGCTCAAGCCTTGGCCAGTGACCCTAGGGTCAAAGACAGTACAGAACAGAGGTGGATATATCACCGCCCTGTCTCCACAGCACACAATGTTCACTTTTAGGGGACACAGGTGACCATACTCAATTCCTTTAACAAATGAGGTCAGAAGCACATGTCTTTTCGGGTACTGAGCAGGGAATATCAGTGAGGCTCAAAACGTTGGTATGGGTTGGACCCTTCAATGTTTTGTTGGAGCATCTGCGTGTGGGGGCTTTACTTTTCTACCTATGCAATGCCTTAAAAATAATTCAGTACAAATAATGGTTTAAAATAGGGGGGCCTGTGCCCCCTTCAGTTCCACTGAACATCACGCCATTGGTCCCCAGCGCCTGCTTATTGAGAAGCTCTGTCTAAACAGGGATCAGCAACTAGATTCAGCCGCATGACGATTGTTTCTGGAGTGGATGGTCGGGGTGGCCAGAACATATTAACAAATCATTTGTAGACTGACCAAATTGACCGCAAGAAGCTCAAACATTTGCCCAAAACATAATAATTCTAAACCTGATTTCATGGTGTTTTTACAGTATTTTATGTCCAACAATAAAAAATAAAACCATCTAAAAAATAATTGTCCAAAAAAATAAAAAAAAATCCTCAGAAAACTTGGAGGTCCAAATAAAACCATCCACGGGCGTCCAGTTGGGGAGCCCTGCTCTACGATGATGCAATGGTGTGAAACACCATTACCAATTCACCATTATTACAAACAATAACAGTGAGTAGATGAATGCAATCTTTGTATTGATTGAGGTTTGTGTACAGTTCTTATTGTGAACATTGCTGCTCTAGCTGTCATTAGCATTACAGGCCTCTGGCTGGATGTCCCACGGAGAGAAACCCTTCAATCTTCCTCATGAAACAGACATCCCGTTAATAAGCTCAGGAAAAGAACACTCTCTCGGTGGGTTTCTCTGGGATATCGGAGGCTTTCTTCCCTCTTTAGAAAAAAAGAGAAACATTTTGGAAAGGAAATGTGCGCCGGATTGTCCTGATAGTCTCAGGGTCTGTTTCAGTCTAATGCTCCATGTCCATCGTTTATTCATTACTTTGGCATTTCCTCAGCCGTGTAACATAATCTGGATATCAGTGACAAGCATGAAACATGGAGAGGATTTAGCCCTGACGCACACACACACATGCATGCGCACGCGCAAGCAAATGCACATGCACACATACGCACAGACATTTAACAAGCCCCCACGGTGTCTGTATACTCATGACTGCTTTGCTTTGTATAATAAAACAGCATTGCTCTTCACCTCGCCGCCATTGTTTTTTGTGGCTTTAGTGATATTCCCTGCCATCTCCTTGGCGTGTGCAGCAGTGTATTTTGAAGCAGTCTTGAAGGAGTCTCTAACACAACCTTTGGAAGTGGCATGTCAATGGGTTCTTGGGACAGTCAAACAACACCCTTACATTTGTCTGGCGTTTCCATCTGCTGACACAGCAAATGTCTCCCCGCTGAAATATACCACAAATAGAACCACTTGGAGAGACAGCTCCCTGTAATCTACTTGGTTGGCTAGGCAACACTTAGCATACCAAAGCAAAGGAGGTAGAAGTTGTCTGTCTCTGTCCTGCTGCTCTCTCACTTCTTAAATAACAGTCAGTTGAAGCACAGCTGGCAGATCTCCCATGGAGAAGTACTGTATTAACAGCTGGCAGGTCTCCCATAGAGAAGTACTGTATTAACAGCTGTCAGGTCTCCCATAGAGAAGTATAAACAGCCGGTAGGTCTCCTATAGACAAGAATAAACAGCCAGGGAAGATTAAGGGGAAATACACTTATTTTCTATATATCAAATCAAATGTTATTTGCCACATGCTTAAACAACAGGTGTAGACTAACAATGAAATGCTTAGTTACGGGCCCTTCCCAACAACGCAGAGAGAATATATAGAACTAATAGAAAATAGAAACATAATAAATACACGAGTAACAATAACGTGGCTATATACACTGGGTACCAGTACTGAATTGATGTGAGTCAACAATATAGATAATAAACAGTAACAGCAGCATATGTGATGAGTCAAAAGAGTTAGTGCAAAAAAGGATCCATGCAGATAGTCCAGGTAGCTATTGGTTAACTATTTAACAGTCTTATAGCTTGGGGGTAGAAGCTGTTTAGGGTCCTGTTGGTTCCAAACTTGGTGCATCGGTACCGCTTGCCATGTGGTAGCAGAGAGAACAGTCTATGACTTGGGGGGCTGGAGTCTTTGACAATTTTTAGGGCCTTCCTCTGACACCGACCGGTATAGAGGTCATGGATGGCTGGAAGCTCATATGGACTACCCTCTGTAGCGGCTAGCGGTTGAAAGCTAAGCAGTTGCCATACAAAACGGTGATGCAGCCAGTAAAGAGGCTCTCAATGGTGCAGCTGTAGAACTTTTTGAAGATCTGAGGACCCAAGTCAAATCTTTTCAGCTTCCTGAGTGGGGAGAGGCGTTGTTGTACCCTCTTTACGACTGTGTTGGTGTGTGTGGACCATGATAATTCCTTAGTTATGTGGACACCGAGGAACTTGAATCTCTCGACCTGCTCCACTACAGCCCCGTCGACGTGGATGGGGTGTGCTCGGCGCTCCGTTTCCTGTAGTCCATGATCAGCTCATTTGTCTTGCTGACATTGAGGGAGTGGTTGTGGCCCTGGCACCACACTGCCAGGTCTCTGACCTCCTCCCTGTAGGTTGTCTCATCGACGTTGGGGATCAGGCCTATCAACGTCATGTCATCTGCAAACTTAATGATGGTGTTGGAGTCGTGGGCGGCCACGTAGTCGTGGGTAAACAGGGAGTACAGGAGGGGACTAAGCATGCACCCCTGAGGGGCCCCCTTTTTGAGGGTCAGCATGGCAAAGGTGATGTTGCCTACCCTCACCACCTGGGGGTGGCCAGTCAGGAAGTTCAAGATCCAGTTGCAAAGGGAGGTGTTTTATCCCAGGGTCCTTAGCTTAGTGATGAGCTTGGAGGGCACTATGTTGTTGAATGCTGAGCTGTAGCCAATGAACAGCATTCTCATGTAGGTGTTCCTTTTGTCCAGAAAGGGCAGTGTGGAGTGCAACAGAGATTGCGTTATCTGTTGATCTGTCGGAGCGGTGTGCAAATTGGAGTGGGTCCAGGGTGTCTGGGATGATGGTGCTTATGTGAGCCATGACCAGCCATTCAAAGCATTTCATGGCTACAGACGTGAGTGCTACGGGGCGATAGTCATTTAGACAGGTTACCTATAGGCCTGGTCTTGAGTGTCTTATGGCTCACACAAACTCCCTCCACACTTTATAGGCTATTATTAAATCTATACCATGGTTGCACATTTTCATATCACAAAATATTCATTTGTAACTGGTTTCTGAATGGGACTTTGCAGTGTAAGTGGAGCCTTTTTTTATATCAATCCCTACATTTATATCCTAGTGTTTGATACACATGCAATATTAAAGCCTTATGCAGGCAATTTACTTTCAATATAAAACTTAATTGTACACAGAACATGGAGACAGGAGAGTGCCCTTCATTTGCCAACTCCTTTGCTCCTGCCAGCAGCTTTCTACTGCACCAAGGGCAACCTCGGCATTTATAGAAAGTAGAAACATAATCCATGTATGTTGTTCCAGATCCAACGACAACAGAAATACACAGAACTACCATTAAATGGAGGGGAAAAAGTCACAGCGTCAAAAGTTTATTACCAAGTCTTTATTTTCAGTTTGGTCTTTTGTTCAAAAAGATACATGGCATTAGAAAACAAAAAACACCTCCACCAAGGGATGTGTGCATACAAAGGTAACACAAATGTGAAACACGCCAATTATGTGTATCATGCTTTAGAAAAGTCTGTTTCTTTTTTATGTGACTGCAGTTAGTAAACCAGGTTCAATCAAATAACCACATGCCACCTGTGTCAATGCCATCTAGGAGAGTGAGAGAAAGGTAAGCCTAAATGCAACACAAAAAGAAAAGAAAGATCACCTCCTTCATTTGTATATTCAGTTTTACTGACCAATATTGTCTACACTAGGCTAGTGGTTATGGCTATAGTCAACACACATCTCAGTTGTCAACCTCCTGCATGTCCAGTGGGTCCATTTTAGTGTTGTAATGCTGAGGGAACACTGTAAAACATTTAACATAATATGGAGACATATAGAAGTCACGTGGTATTTCTAGTCACTCTCTTTATTTACCACTTTATATGCACTGCATATAAAAATATTCTGGTTAATGCCCTTGGATATTATCATTCCAGAATTAACTTCACAAGAGGCAAATCTCAAGTGTGAGTTAAAATTGGTAGCAAATACTTTGTATTTTTTGCTCTTCGAGTCTGGACTGGACCAACTTATTCGAGTCAGGATTTAAGTCAGACCCTGCGTTTCATTGATTTGAAGACAAAAACTGCTCAACATTGTAAAAAAAGAAAAATCAGATTGGAAACTCTCAAAGCGGATGCCTCTTATGTGATGCCGTACAGTCAACACTATAGTTGGTTGAGATGTTTCCTTCACTGACATTTAGCTGAAATTATACCTAGGAATTGTAGCGATTTCAATCGGAGAATTTTGTCCAATATAATACTGTACACTAAGTAAGGTTTGGGTGAGGGGCAAGTGTGGGGAGGACATATTAAGATTCTCTCAAAAGAGTTACAAAAAAACTATTAAAAACTATTTGACAAAGCAATATGCCACACATAGTGACATAAAAAGAACATTAGAAAAAGGCAATATAAACACTTTGTAAAAAATAACAAAACGGGTTATATTAGTTACAATAATTGCTCAGTATGACTTTTGATGATCTATTGATCTAAACTATCTATGAAGAGGAGTGACAGTCCGGGACACATACATTCATGTTATGCTTTAAACAGAAATGTTAAAAGATCAGATCACAGTTCATAAAGTTGAAAAGCACCCCAAAGGATTCTTAGTAAGAGGGGGAAGTATTTAGATGTTGAGGAGAGACATGCATTATTAAAGTAACACTTGCAAAAAGGGTCTATGAGTTAGCAGACAAACTTTCCTGAATTTTTTTAAAACTTTGGAACAATATCCTACACGCTTAGAAAAAAAGGTGCTATCTAGAACCTAAAACGGTTCTTCGGCTGTCCCATAGGAGAACACTTTGAAGATCCCTTTTTGGTTCCAGGTAGAACCCTATTGGGTTCCACGTAGAACCCTTTCCCCATAGAGTTCTACATGGAACATAAAAGAGTTCTACCTAGAACTAAAAAGGGTTATACCTGGAACCAAAAAGGGTTCTCCTATGGGGACAGCCAAAGAACCATTTTGGAACCATTCTTTCTATGGGTGTAGTTCACCGTTTCAGGACATACAGGAAAGTTAGCTTGCTGACTTGAATCTCCTTTGTGAAATGTTAGATGAAGATTCACTTGAGATGGGGATTAAAATTAGATTTTTGTTGTTGTTGTTGTTATTTGTTTGTCGTAGTTTGTGGTAGCATTACCGTGCAAGTGTTACTGATAACAGAACTGCCATAGTCAAACTGTGGTTATTATGTTAATGAAATTTAGCCCATAAACTGCTTGATATGCATGTTAGTTAGACCTGATGCATTTTGTCACAGACAATTTTTTTCATTTTTTGAAACTTCAAAAGCATTCCCTGGCCAAATAGAGCATAAACGCTCCAATCATTATTTCTTCACACACTCAATTTGTGGAGGACAAAACAAACGAGGATGATGTAACTCATCCAGGCCTGGTCTCTGTCACAATTTCAACCATGGTGATGTGTTATTACATGACGAGGAATAACTCTTGTTTCAGCTTACAAAATATATTTAGGTCATTGCAGTATGAAAATTTGTTTTGACAAAATTCATAGTTTGTAAGAATTTAAAAAAAGTTAGCACAGTTTTGGTAAGGTAATGAGCTCATGCTAGTTCATGCGAATTAATTCCCGACATGTATTGGTGTTATTGTTGTCATTTTATTTCTTTGGTGGTTAAGTTGGTATTGTGCACAGGGCTAAGTCCTGGCATTCCCTCTTCACTGCTGGCCCTTGAAGCAGTAGACACCAAAGAGCTTTTGCTTCTTGTCAGGGAATCCCACAAAGCGCACGGCCGCCTCTGTTGGGCTGCAGTTCATGCGGGGCCTGGAGATGGGGTAGCGGACGCTGCCGTCAGCCAGCCAGCCAGAGTCGCAGCGGTCATAACCGTTCAGCTTCCAGGCAACGTACATCTGGGACACATTGGCGATCTCAGCCCCGTCATCCTGGCATGCCTGAACAGCCTCTGTGAACGTCAGCTTGTCGGGTTGCACCAGCCAGTAGAGACGACCTGAGGTCGGCCAAAAGTCAGAGGATTTGGGTTGGGGGTATTCTGCCTCACTTTACAAAAAGGTCTATTAGCTATGTTGATGAACTCTGCCCTACTGCAATGTATGTCCATCCATTTCTGCTACTTGAATAATTGTGTCTCAATGATACATAACACACTGCATTTTTAATGATCAACTGGAAAACAACCACACGAAGGAAACACCAACTCACCCTTGAGGCCAGAGGTGAAGCAGAAGACATCGTAGTGGCTCTTGGACTTTTCACGCTGGCCGTAGTTCCTCAGGCCCGCCCTGGCATTGGCACCTCCACAGGGCCCTCTAGGTTTGGTGATGGGGTACTGCACGGACCCGTCGTTCAGCCAGCCGGCGTTGCACCAGTCCATGCCACTCCTCCAGGCCTCGTAGAGCTGGTCGAAGGAGGCCACCACAGAGTCCTGGTCCAGGCAAGCCTGCTCGGCATCATGGAAGTTGAGGTTGTATCGGCCCAGCCGTGGGGAGTAAGGGAACACCACACCTGGGAATGACAAAGGAGCTGGGGTTAAGTGAAAATGCTCTCGAAGCCGGTGTTTGGAGAATATATTGACAAGGGGATTGTTTCGTTGAGGGCGCGGCAAACTGTGCCAATATATCCTCCAAACAACTGGCTTCGAGGGCATTATCACGTTTATACAACAGGTTAACAACAAATTCAAATAATTATTGATAGAATTTCATGAAAAACTTTATTTGATTAATTTATTTTTGTTCTTAATCTATGGACGTGACCCAGTCGTTCTAAATGTTCCGTTGTCATAATGACTGTTAACGTTCTTATCTCTCTTGCTTGCCAGCTAGCCAACTTCGGCTAACACAGTCATGACAAACAGTGCAGCCAGAATAACAGCAAAGTAGCTTCATTTGTGTTTGTCTAAGCTGTTTTCTAGGGATTTTTTGGGGGATGTATCCATAACAATGATGCACGATATCGCCTGGCATAGAACATTTGCTTTCTCGCCAGAGGAGCTAGCCAACTACACAGCAAACACAATCATTTCAAACTGAAACTGGAATGACAGCAAACTAGTTGCGTTGTGTGTGTTTATATTGTCAGTTCTTTGTTTATATCCATAAAAATAATGCTGATTCATGATTTCGACTGGCTGAAAAAGCTGCCAGCCTGTCTGTCTCGTCCGAATTTCAGTATTGAAACAATGTTGCAAATTTTGGAGAGAGACAGACAGTAAGGTTTATACAAATCTCCGCTGTTGAAAACCAAATGCTAGTCTAAAAGAAATGGGAGATCATTTCTAAATGCCTTTTACAGTGGAGGTTAACTTCATAAATTGCCTGGCTGGGCTGATGAGACAGTAGATTGTGCAGTCAAATGGAACAGTAAATAGGCATTTTAACGTCACAGCTATAGCCGGACGGTAACTTGACGAATAGACACTGGTTGGAACGCGGTTTTAACCAATCAACATCCAGGATTAGACCCCCCATTGTATAATGTAAGATTAATTGTTCTCGTTTAAGAAGTTGGAAAATATTTTTTTCCTTTTTATGACAGATACTATTTTGAATGTATCCTTTAATGTAATCACCACAGTGGATAGAAACCCGTTGCATAGTTACCCATGCTGTATACATTCGAAGTCGGAAGTTTACATACACCTTAGCCAACTATATTTAAACTCATTTTTTTACAATTCATGACATTTAATGCCAGTAAAAATTCCCTGTCTTAGGTCAGTTAGGATCAACACTTTATTTTAAGAATGTGAAATGTCAGAATAATAGTAGAGAGAACGATTTATTTCAGCTTTTATTTCTTTCATCACATTCCCAGTGGGTCAGAAGTTTACATACACTCAATTAGTATTTGGTAGCATTGCCTTTAAATTGTTTAACTTGGGTCAAACGTTTCGGGTAGCGTTCCACAAGCTTCCCACAATAAGTTGGGTGAATTTTGGTCCATTCCTCCTGACAGAGCTGGTGTAACTGAGTCAGGTTTGTAGGCCTCCTTGCTCACACTCGGCCACTCCAATACCTTGACTTTGTTATCCTTGAGCCATTTTGCCACAATTTTGGAATTATGCTTGGGGTCATTGTCCATTTGGAAGACCCATTTGCGACCAAGCTTTAACTTCGAGACTGATGTCTTGAGATGTTGCTTCAATATATCCACATAATTTTCCTTCGTCATGATGCCATCTACTTTGTGAAGTGCACCAGTCCCTCCTGCAGCAAAGCACCCCCAAAACATGATGCTGCCACCCCCGTGCTTCACGATTGGGATGGTGTTCTTCAGCTTGCAATCCTCCCCCTTTTTCCTCCAAACATAACGATGGTCATTATGGCCAAACAGTTCTATTTTTGTTTCATCAGACCAGAGGAAATTTCTCCAAAAAGTACGGTCTTTTTCCCCATGTGCAGTTGCAAACCGTAGTCTGGCTTTTTTATGGTGGTTTTGAAGCAGTGGCCTCTTCCTTGCTGAGCGGCCTTTCAGGTTATATCGATATAGGACTTGTTTTACTGTGGATATAGATACTTTTGTACCTGTTTCCTCCAGCATCATCACAAGGTCCTTTGCTGTTGTTTTGGGATTGATTCGCTATTTTCGCAACAAAGTACGTTCATCTTTAGGAGATAGAACGCGTCTCTTTCTGAGCGGTATGATAGCTGCGTGGTCCCATGGTGTTAATACTTGCAATCTATTGTTTGTACAGATGAATTTGTACCTTCAGACATTTGGAAATTGCTCCCAAGGATGAACCAGACTTGTGGAGGTCTCCAATTTTTTTCTGAGGTCTTGGCTGATTTCTTTTGATTTTCCCATGATGTCAAGCAAAGCTGCACTGAGTTTGAAAGTAGGCCTTGAAATACATCCACAGGTACACCTCCAATTGACTCAAATTATGTTGATTAGCCTATCAGAAGCTTCCTAAGCCGTGACATAATTTTCTTGAATTTTCCAAGCTGTTTAAAGGCACAGTCAACTTAGTGTATGTAAACTTCTGTGATACAGTGAATTATAAGTGAAATAATCTGTCTGTAAACAATTGCTGGAACAATTACTTGTGTCATGCACAAAGAAGATGTCCTAACCGACTTGCCAAAACTATAGTTTGTTAACAATATATTTGTGGAGTGGTTGTAAAATGAGTTTTAATGACTCCAACCTAAGTGTATATAGGTGTATAAGTGTATAAGTGTATATAAACTTCCGACTTCAACTGTACATACAGTAGATAGAAATATACCGTAAATGAAAACATACAGATACACATAAAACATAACATACTGAGGTGAGGAATATGATTCTAAAGCTGAATACAGACCATTATTCCTTTTAAACGAGTGGCACCGTGTTTGTAATTCCAGTTTCAGGAAGTGTATGGAACAGAGGATTTTGGATTTATGTTTTACACACTCGTCCTACTGTCGGTTTACAGACCCAGACATCCAGTGGGATGAAGAATGTGTGTGGTCCTGGGTCTAGACCGGACCAGTCATGAGGGAATGGGGGTTTCTGACATACGATCTGATAGTATATGTTAGTGAGTGTAAGCCATTACTCTTCTTGGTCTTGCGGCTCCTGGTGAGTGTTAAAAGAGCAGCCGTCTCCAGAGAGACAAAGAATCTTCAGACTTCGCTAACTGCCTAACTTCGTGGCTGTCTGCCCCTCAGCAGGGAAGGGAGATTCATCTCACGCAAGCTAGGTGTGATCTCTGCTCTTTTACCAAACAAGCTGTTCATGTTTTAATTAGGCTGCAACTGCCAAGCTACAGATGTATGACCTTAATTTGATCTCCCTGTGGCTTGAGATATTTCCTGCAATGCAGGAACTCTAAAATGTGGAGTGTATTTGAGGTTTAAAAGGCCTCTGAAGTTTGTAATTTCTACTTTGAAATTTCAGACTTGATATATCCTTACGAAAAATGTGTCAACTCCGACAAAAATGTACATTAATTAAAATACTCATAATAATTCACATTTCCTGTTGCTGCAGGATTATTTTCCTGCTGTAGCAAACCGGCTCACATTAAGATCTATGTATGTAAGTATGTATGTAAGTATGTTCGGCCAGAACAACCTGAATGCACTATAATACAAAGTACAAATGGAACTTCTGGTGTCAATCATTGGGTGGTTCAGTTATGTAATTAACAGCTGTAAAACAGCACCTTGAGTGTGATGGCTTTGTAATGGAAGTAATTCCTTTGATTCAGACTTTGCTGGTCCACTCCTCTATTGTCCTGTTAAATATTTTATTTGTCCGGCCTCCACCCAAATGTAATCCCTTATAAATGTGAAAACCCTGAGGGGAAGGTGGTTATCATCAGGCTCTAGTGATTGTTGACATGTTCTTGGAGAGCACAGAATTTGACCTCAACATCACTTCTTCAGCCTAATGTACTTTGTGTCAGAGATGTAAGAGGAAGCGAGACATTCCACTCCCTCATTTTATCTGGTTCATGTACAGTCAATTAACTAAGTAGACCAGACCCAGATGCTATTGTATTGATGCCTAAGGGAGAGCCACCCCTTAATGTCTTTCAATTGTAAACGGCCTGAGTAAGACATCTGCATTTAACCCCCATCTTTGCTTTGTGTCACTGCTACTGTAGCTAACAGAGAGGGTGACATTTGACCACTGCCTGTTTATCCCAAGATAAATCAACCACTTCTCTCTTTACCCTTTGGGAATGGTTAAGAAATGATTAGGAGCCGATAAAGCAAGAACCATCCCTGTAAGACAGTAGATTATCCTGGCATTGCTAAATCAGCATCTGTAGTTACATCTGTTACAAAACCCTGCATCCCATGGTAGCCTAAGTACCCGAGTGCTGGACTGTCAGATGTGTACAGCCGCAAACAGAATAACATTTTGATTTGATTACCGGTACTTTGAAGAAAAATCACAACCAACATTAAGGCTTTTTATTGGACTATTTTGTTCCAATGTTAACAATGGCTAGTTGTACCAGCATGTTTTCATTATGGCTAGCGAACTAGCTTCTCTCTGTTAAAGATCCCTTGTCTTACCCAAGACCCAAATCTCCTCAGGCGTTCTTGGCCCAAATAGGAACGAAGACCATATAATAGTATTGAATGCATTTAGGCTGACTCAGTTTTACCGATAGATGATTTGCCATGTGGTTGTATTTGTGCCACATATTAAAAGGAATAACAGGACTAATTTCATCATTATACCAATGGTATAAGTAAGGAGGATGTCTGGATAGATGTGGAGTGGTATTAGTTCAGATGTCTGGATAGATGTGGAGTGGTATTAGTTCAGATGTCTGGATAGATGTGGAGTGGTATTAGTTCAGATGTCTGGATAGATGTGGAGTGGTATTAGTTCAGATGTCTGGATAGATGTGGAGTGGTATTAGTTCAGATGGAAAATGTGTTTTAGTTTACTGCAGTGTTAGACTGCGTGAATGTATTCAGCACAAAATCTGAATAAATGAACAAAAGATGTCAGCTCTTTCGTCTTTTGTCTCTCTGCAAACAAATCAATAATGTGGTGGTGAGGTGTTGAAAATAAGGGAACAGCCAATCCGTGAAAAAGATTTATTGGCTCTGGTCTTTAAATCATTAATTTCCACCAGACAGTAGTCCATGGGTAGGACTAGGGCGGCTTAAGAGCGTTGGGTCAGTAACCGAAAGGTCGCTGGTTCAAATCCCAGAGCCGACTAGGTAAAAATATATATACACTGCTCAAAAAAATAAAGGGAACACTTAAACAACACAATGCAACTCCAAGTCAATCACACTTCTGTGAAATCAAACTGTCCACTTAGGAAGCAACACTGATTGACAATAAATTTCACATGCTGTTGTGCAAATGGAATAGACAAAAGGTGGAAATTATAGGCAATTAGCAAGACACCCCCAAAAAAGGAGTGATTCTGCAGGTGGTGACCACAGACCACTTCTCAGTTCCTATGCTTCCTGGCTGATGTTTTGGTCACTTTTGAATGCTGGCGGTGCTCTCACTCTAGTGGTAGCATGAGACGGAGTCTACAACCCACACAAGTGGCTCAGGTAGTGCAGTTCATCCAGGATGGCACATCAATGCGAGCTGTGGCAAAAAGGTTTGCTGTGTCTGTCAGCGTAGTGTCCAGAGCATGGAGGCGCTACCAGGAGACAGGCCAGTACATCAGGAGACGTGGAGGAGGCCGTAGGAGGGCAACAACCCAGCAGCAGGACCGCTACCTCCGCCTTTGTGCAAGGAGGTGCACTGCCAGCGCCCTGCAAAATGACCTCCAGCAGGCCACAAATGTGCATGTGTCTGCTCAAACGGTCAGAAACAGACTCCATGAGGGTGGTATGAGGGCCCGACGTCCACAGGTGGGGGTTGTGCTTACAGCCCAACACCGTGCAGGACGTTTGGCATTTGCCAGAGAACACCAAGATTGGCAAATTCGCCACTGGCGCCCTGTGCTCTTCACAGATGAAAGCAGGTTCACACTGAGCACATGAGCACATGTGACAGACGTGACAGAGTCTGGAGTCGCCGTGGAGAACGTTCTGCTGCCTGCAACATCCTCCAGCATGACCGGTTTGGCGATGGGTCAGTCATGGTGTGGGGTGGCATTTCTTTGTGGGGCCGCACAGCCCTCCATGTGCTCGCCAGAGGTAGCCTGACTGCCAATAGGTACCGAGATGAGATCCTCAGACCCCTTGTGAGACCATATGCTGACACATGCACATTTGTGGCCTGCTGGAGGTCATTTTGCAGGGCTCTGGCAGTGCACCTCCTTGCACAAAGGCGGAGGTAGCGGTCCTGCTGCTGGGTTGTTGCCCTCCTACGGCCTCCTCCACGTCTCCTGATGTACTGGCCTGTCTCCTGGTAGCGCCTCCATGCTCTGGACACTACGCTGACAGACACAGCAAACCTTTTTGCCACCGCTCGCATTGATGTGCCATCCTGGATGAACTGCACTACCTGAGCCACTTGTGTGGGTTGTAGACTCCGTCTCATGCTACCACTAGAGTGAGAGCACCGCCAGCATTCAAAAGTGACCAAAACATCAGCCAGGAAGCATAGGAACTGAGAAGTGGTCTGTGGTCACCACCTGCAGAATCACTCCTTTTTTGGGGGTGTCTTGCTAATTGCCTATAATTTCCACCTTTTGTCTATTCCATTTGCACAACAGCATGTGAAATTTATTGTCAATCAGTGTTGCTTCCTAAGTGGACAGTTTGATTTCACAGAAGTGTGATTGACTTGGAGTTACATTGTGTTGTTTAAGTGTCCCCTTTATTTTTTTGAGCAGTGTATATGCCGAAGTGCCATTGCGCAAGGCACTTAACCCTAATTGCTCCTGTAAGTCACTCTAAGTCACTCTTGATAAGAGCGTCTGCTAAAATGCAAAATACTTTCCCCCCCTGCAGGTCAGGCTACTTGGTCTTGAAAAACTCCTCTCTATTTACAGGGTAAAGTATAACCACAACATAAAGACAAAGAAGACAAGATAAAATGGTGGGGGGTGATGAGGAAATGTGGGATGATGCGATGGGATGATGCGATGGGATGATGCGATGAGATGACGCCCATCGCAGAGCTGGGGGCAGAAGTAAAGAGAGAAGGATTTACCATTGCTGTAGCCTACACTACCTTGCACCTCCAAGGTAACCTCATGGATGACATCATCAATGCCATCAATGACCTCACAACGGAACTTTCCCACGTCATCTAGGGACACGTCGCTAAGAACCAGTGAGGCGTCGTCATCGTCGGCCTCCTGCAGGTGGACGCGACCCTGGAAGCTGTCGTAGCTCTTTTTGTGGAAGCCCATGGACACTAGCACATCCTCCTCCAGGGACTCGTCTGCAGACAGCTTGGTCCACTTGATTCTCATGCCCACACTGCCGAAGGACATCCCATGCTGGCGGTGGAGCCGGCATGGTAGAGTGACGTTGGAGCCACGGCTGGCAAACACCTGGTTCTGATCACCAAGTTCAGTCTCTGTGAAAGACAAGAGAAGATGTAGAGTGTGTTAAGATTCAATAAGGCATCAGAACAACAGGGGAGAATACTGAACAATGTTGTATTAATTACTGGTGTCAGTTCAGAAAGGACCGCTTCCAAAAAGCAGACTGACACGTCTGGTAATGTTTTGAGGGGGTAATGGGTTTATGCATACGTATTAATGATTGACGTTCGAGGACATTCAAGTGTACCAGAATAAAGATGGTCCACAAGAATTGTGGCTTTGCATGTGGTTTGTTGGCAAGAAAATAAGTATTAAAGGATCTCTGAAAAATGCACCTCTCAACATTGCCTATAAACCACTTTTAAAACCCCTAATGACTGTGGCTTGGAGTTGAACAATGTTAATATAGCTATGAGAACTTCAGACTGTTTGTCACAAAACCTCTTTCCCATTGTGGCATGGCTCTGTCTCTTGCAATAATTTGCAGAGCAATTTGCCATGTTCCTGGCACTAGCGGTTGAGTAGGGGAATGGGGGGCAGTTTAAATTGACTTTACTGTATAAGGTTATCTGTATAGTGTCTTGTGGTAGGGGTGTACCAGCGTGAAACTGACTGTCACCAAAGATTCCTTAGCACAATAATATAATTTATGGTGTCTGTGTGTTATAAAACACATGCACAGAAACACACATATGCACGCACGCACACACACACACACACACACACACACACACACACACACACACACACACACACACACACACACACACACACACACACACACACACACACCTTTCTGTTGGGTCCAGTAAGCTCTATCATCAAAGTGGGCCTCTAGTCCTGATTAGATTCCACTTTGGGCACCAGCCAGTCTCCCGCCTCTGGAGCAAATCACCAGCAGCTGGCTTTCACCAAACTGTATACCACCATCCACTCTGGCTTTCACCAAACTGTTTACCACTGCCAGCTCTGGCTTTTACCAAAGTGTATACCACCACCAACTCTGGCAGTTACCAACCTGTATACCACTGCCAGCTCTGGCAGTTACCAAACTTTATACCACCGCCAGCTCTGGCTTTTACCAAAGTGTATACCACCACCAACTCTGGCAGTTACCAACCTGTATACCACCGCCAGCTCTGGCTTTCACCAAACTGTATACAGTACCACCGCCAGCTCTGGCAGTTACCAAACTTTATACCACCGCCAGCTCTGGCAGTTACCAAACTTTATACCACCGCCAGCTCTGGCAATTACCAAACTGTATACCACCACCAACTCTGGCAATTACCAAACTGTATACCACCACCAACTCTGGCAGTTACCAAATTGTATACCACCGCCAGCTCTGGCTTTCACCAAACTGTATACAGTACCACCGCCAGCTCTGGCAGTTACCAAACTTTATACCACCGCCAGCTCTGGCAATTACCAAACTGTATACCACCACCAACTCTGGCAGTTACCAAATTGTATACCACCGACAGCTCTGGTAGTTACCAAACCGTATGCCACCGCCATATTTGGTTTTCACAAAACTGTATACAGTACCACCGCCAACTCTGGCAGTTACCAAACTGTATACCACCGCCAGCTCTGGCTTTCACCAAACTGTATACAGTACCACCGCCAGCTCTGGCAGTTACCAAACTTTATACCACCGCCAGCTCTGGCTTTCACCAAACTGTATACAGTACCACCGCCAGCTCTGGCAGTTACCAAACTTTATACCACCGCCAGCTCTGACAGTTACCAAACTTTATACCACCGCCAGCTCTGGCAGTTACCAAACTTTATACCACCACCAGCTCTGGCTTTCACCAAACTGTATACAGTACCACCGCCAACTCTGGCAGTTACCAAACTGTATACCACAGCCAGCTCTGACAGTTATCAAACTGTATACCACAGCCAGCTCTGGCAGTTATCAAACTGTATACCACAGCCAGCTCTGGCAGTTACCAAACTGTATACCACCGCCAGCTCTGACAGTTATCAAACTGTATACCACCGACAGCTCTGGTAGTTACCAAACCGTATGCCACCGCCATATTTGGTTTTCACAAAACTGTATACAGTACCACCGCCAGCTCTGACAGTTACCAAACTGTATACCACCGCCAGCTCTGACAGTTAACAAACTGTATACCACAGCCAGCTCCGGCAGTTATCAAACTGTATACCACAGCCAGCTCCGGCAGTTATCAAACTGTATACCACAGCCAGCTCTGGCAGTTATCAAACTGTATACCACAGCCAACTCTGGCAGTTACCAAACTGTATACCACAGCCAACTCTGGCAGTTATCAAACTGTATACCACAGCCAGCTCTGACAGTTATCAAACTGTATACCACCGCCAGCTCTAACAGTTATCAAACTGTATACCACAACCAGCTCTGACAGTTATCAAACTGTATACCACAGCCAGCTCCGGCAGTTATCAAACTGTATACCACAGCCAGCTCTGGCAGTTATCAAACTGTATACCACAGCCAACTCTGGCAGTTACCAAACTGTATACCACCGCCAGCTCTGACAGTTATCAAACTGTATACCACCGACAGCTCTGGTAGTTACCAAACCGTATGCCACCGCCATATTTGGTTTTCACAAAACTGTATACAGTACCACCGCCAGCTCTGACAGTTACCAAACTGTATACCACCGCCAGCTCTGGCTTTCACCAAACTGTATACAGTACCACCGCCAGCTCTGGCAGTTACCAAACTTTATACCACCGCCAGCTCTGACAGTTACCAAACTTTATACCACCGCCAGCTCTGGCAGTTACCAACCTGTATACCACCGCCAGCTCTGGCTTTCACCAAACTGTATACAGTACCACCGCCAGCTCTGGCAGTTACCAAACTTTATACCACCGCCAGCTCTGGCAGTTACCAAACTTTATACCACCGCCAGCTCTGGCAATTACCAAACTGTATACCACCACCAACTCTGGCAATTACCAAACTGTATACCACCACCAACTCTGGCAGTTACCAAATTGTATACCACCGCCAGCTCTGGCTTTCACCAAACTGTATACAGTACCACCGCCAGCTCTGGCAGTTACCAAACTTTATACCACCGCCAGCTCTGGCAATTACCAAACTGTATACCACCACCAACTCTGGCAGTTACCAAATTGTATACCACCGACAGCTCTGGTAGTTACCAAACCGTATGCCACCGCCATATTTGGTTTTCACAAAACTGTATACAGTACCACCGCCAACTCTGGCAGTTACCAAACTGTATACCACCGCCAGCTCTGGCTTTCACCAAACTGTATACAGTACCACCGCCAGCTCTGGCAGTTACCAAACTTTATACCACCGCCAGCTCTGGCTTTCACCAAACTGTATACAGTACCACCGCCAGCTCTGGCAGTTACCAAACTTTATACCACCGCCAGCTCTGACAGTTACCAAACTTTATACCACCGCCAGCTCTGGCAGTTACCAAACTTTATACCACCGCCAGCTCTGGCTTTCACCAAACTGTATACAGTACCACCGCCAACTCTGGCAGTTACCAAACTGTATACCACAGCCAGCTCTGACAGTTATCAAACTGTATACCACAGCCAGCTCTGGCAGTTATCAAACTGTATACCACAGCCAGCTCTGGCAGTTACCAAACTGTATACCACCGCCAGCTCTGACAGTTATCAAACTGTATACCACCGACAGCTCTGGTAGTTACCAAACCGTATGCCACCGCCATATTTGGTTTTCACAAAACTGTATACAGTACCACCGCCAGCTCTGACAGTTACCAAACTGTATACCACCGCCAGCTCTGACAGTTAACAAACTGTATACCACAGCCAGCTCCGGCAGTTATCAAACTGTATACCACAGCCAGCTCCGGCAGTTATCAAACTGTATACCACAGCCAGCTCTGGCAGTTATCAAACTGTATACCACAGCCAACTCTGGCAGTTATCAAACTGTATACCACAGCCAGCTCTGACAGTTATCAAACTGTATACCACCGCCAGCTCTAACAGTTATCAAACTGTATACCACAACCAGCTCTGACAGTTATCAAACTGTATACCACAGCCAGCTCCGGCAGTTATCAAACTGTATACCACAGCCAGCTCTGGCAGTTATCAAACTGTATACCACAGCCAACTCTGGCAGTTACCAAACTGTATACCACCGCCAGCTCTGACAGTTATCAAACTGTATACCACCGACAGCTCTGGTAGTTACCAAACCGTATGCCACCGCCATATTTGGTTTTCACAAAACTGTATACAGTACCACCGCCAGCTCTGGCAGTTACCAAACTGTATACCACCACCAGCTCTGACAGTTACCAAACTGTATACCACCGCCAGCTCTGACAGTTACCAAACTGTATACCACAGCCAGCTCCGGCAGTTATCAAACTGTATACCACAGCCAGCTCCGGCAGTTATCAAACTGTATACCACAGCCAACTCTGGCAGTTATCAAACTGTATACCACAGCCAACTCTGGCAGTTACCAAACTGTATACCGCCAGCTCTGACAGTTATCAAACTATATACCACCGACAGCTCTGGTAGTTACCAAACCGTATGCCACCGCCATATTTGGTTTTCACAAAACTGTATACAGTACCACCGCCAGCTCTGACAGTTACCAAACTGTATACCACCGCCAGCTCTGACAGTTACCAAACTGTAACGTCTGTCCTCCTCCTCTTCGGAAGAAGAGGAGGAGTAGGGATTGGACCAAAGCGCAGCGTGATAATTGGACATAATGATTTATTTAAACAAACGACGAAACACGAAATAACACTTGATAATAAACAAAATAACAAACTACGTAGACTGACCTAAAACATGTGAACTTACATATAACGAAGAACGCATGAACAGGTACAGACTACAAACAAACGATACAGTCCCGTGTGGTAACATATACGGACACAGGAGACAATCACCCACAAACAAACAGTGTGAACAGCCTACCTTTATATGGTTCTCAATCAGAGGAAACGTCAAACACCTGTCCCTGATTGAGAACCATATAAGGCTAATTACACCTGACCTAAACATAGAAACACAAAACATAGAATGCCCACCCCAACTCACGCCCTGACCAACTAAACACATACAAAATTAACAGAAAACAGGTCAGGAACGTGACACAAACTGTATACCACAGCCAGCTCTGGCAGTTATCAAACTGTATACCACAGCCAGCTCTGACAGTTATCAAACTGTATACCACAACCAGCTCTGGCAGTTATCAAACTGTATACCACAGCCAGCTCCGGCAGTTATCAAACTGTATACCACAGCCAACTCTGGCAGTTACCAAACTGTATACCACAGCCATCTCTGACAGTTATCAAACTGTATACCACAACCAGCACTGGCAGTTATCAAATGCTAGTTTATTACTCATTAACCCCCGAGATTAAATGTTTGTCTTTCATCCGGGCCAGCTGACTTATGTAAAAAAGTTGTTGGGCATCCCACCAGGGCAGGAAATAAAGTCTTCCATTGATCAGTTTACAAAAAAAACTATTCCCTCCCTCCCTTCTTCCCGGCATCTCACCTAATAAGGCCACCCTTCAGTTCAGAGAGTTAGGTGCTATTAGTCACGCCACCCTTCAGTTCAGAGAGTTAGGTGCTATTAGTCATGCCACCCTTCAGTTCAGAGAGTTAGGTGCTATTAGTCATGCCACCCTTCAGTTCAGAGAGTTAGGTGCTATTAGTCATGCCACCCTTCAGTTCAGAGAGTTAGGTGCTATTAGTCACACCACCCTTCAGTTCAGAGAGTTAGGTGCTATTAGTCATGCCACCCTTCAGTTCAGAGAGTTAGGTGCTATTAGTCATGCCACCCTTCAGTTCAGAGAGTTAGGTGCTATTAGTCATGCCACCCTTCAGTTCAGAGAGTTAGGTGCTATTAGTCATGCCACCCTTCAGTTCAGATAGGTAGGTGCTATTAGTCATGCCACCCTTCAGTTCAGAGAGTTAGGTGCTATTAGTCATGCCACCCTTCAGTTCAGAGAGTTAGGTGCTATTAGTCATGCCACCCTTCAGTTCAGAGAGTTAGGTGCTATTAGTCATGCCACCCTTCAGTTCAGAGAGTTAGGTGCTATTAGTCATGCCACCCTTCAATTCAGATAGGTAGGTGCTATTAGTCATGCTACCCTTCAGTTCAGAGAAGTAGGTGCTATTAGTCACTCCATGTGAGTTCCCACAATCTCCCTGACCTCTGTTAAGTCTTCATGAGAGTGGTGCTTTGTGGGGATTCCACCTAGTGGTTGCCTACACACATCTCTCTAAGCCCAAGCCGAGACATGATGGATGCACATGGCCCATGACCCCCTCACCACTGGTGTAGCCCCAATCAATAAAGCCTTGGCAAGAGTCCCAGGAAATTCAGCACCTTGGGCCAGACAGAGCAGTCAATGGTCACCACACATCAGCCTCTTCTTAAATACACTACATAGCAAAAGGTACAGTTGAAGTCTGAAGTTTACATACACCTTAGCCAAATACATTTAAACTCAGGTTTTCACAGTTTCTGACATATAATCCTAGTAAAAATGCCCTGTCTTAGGTCAGTTAGGATCAACACTTTATTATAAGAATGTGAAATGTCAGAATAATAGTAGAGAGAATTATTTATTTCAGCTTTTATTTCTTTCCTCACTTTCCCAGTGGGTTAGAAGTTGCCATACACTCAAATAGTATTTGGTAGCATTGCCTTTAAATAGTTTAATTTTGGTCAAATGTTTTGGGTAGCCTTCCACAAGAATTTTGGCCCATTCCTCCTGACAGAGCTGGTGTAACCGAGTCAGGTTGCTAGGCCTCCTTGCTCGCACATGCTTTTTCAGTTCTGCCCACAAATTTTCTATGGGATTGAGGTCAGGGCTTTGTGATGGCCACTCCAATACCTTGACTTTGTTGTCCTTAAGCCATTTTCCCACAACTTTGGAAGTATGCTTGGGGTCATTGTCCATTTGGAAGACCCATTTGCGACCAAGCTTTTACTTCCTGACTGATGCCTTGAGATGTTGCTTCAATATATCCACATCATTTTCCTTCCTCATGATGTCATCTATTTTGTGAAGTGCATCAGTCCCTCCTGCAGCAAAGCACCCCCAAAACATGATGCTGCCACCCCCGTGTTTCACGGTTGGGATGGTGTTCTTCAGCTTGCAAGCCTCCCCCTTTTTCCTCCGAACATAACGATGGTCATTATGGCCAAACAGTTCTATTTTTGTTTCATCAGACCACAGGACATTTCTTCAAAAACTATGATCTTTGTCCCCATGTGCAGTTGCAAACCGTAGTCTGGCTTTTTTATGGCGGTTTTGGAGCAGTGGCTTCTTCCTTGCTGAGCGGCCTTTCAGTTTATGTCGATATTGAACTAATTTTTCTGTGGATATAGATACTTTTGTACCGGTTTCCTCCAGCATCTTTACAAGGTCCTTGCTGTTGTTCTGCGATTGATTTGCAGTTTTCGCACCAAAGTACGTTCATCTCTAGGAGACAGAACGCGTCTCCTTCCTGAGCGGTATGACGGCTGCGTGGTCCCATGGTGTTTATTCTTGCATATTATTGTTTGTACAGATGAACATGGTACCTTCAGGCGTTTGGAAATTGCTCCCAAGGATGAACCAGACCTTGACTGATTTCTTTTGATTTTCCCATGATGTCAAGCAAAGAGGCACTGAGTTTGAAGGTAGGCCTTGAAATACATCCACAGGTACACCTCCAATTGGCTCAAATTATGTCAATTAGCCTATCGGAAGCTTCTAAACTCATGACATCTTTTTCTGGAATTTTCCAAGCTGTTTAATGGCACAGTCAACTTAGTGTATGTAAACGTTTGACCCTCTGAAATTGTGATACAGTGAATTAAGTGAAATAATCTGTCTGTAAACAATTATTGGAAAATGACTTGTGTCATGCACTTTGACTTATTCCACATTTTGTTGTGTTACAGCCTGAATTCAAAATATATTAAATATATTTTTTCTGACCCATCTGAACACAATACCCTATAATGACAAAGTGAAAACATGTTTTTACACATTTTTGCAAAATACAGAAATATCTCATTTACATAGGTATTCACACCCCTGAGTCAATACTTTGTCAAAGCACCTTTGGCGGCGATTATAGCTTTGAGTCACCTTGGGTATGTCTGTATCAGTTTTGCACATCTGGATTTGGGGATTTCCTCCCATTATTCCTCGCAGCTTTTCTCAAGCTCTGTTAAATTAGATGGGGAGATTTTCAATGGGATTCAAGTCGGCTTTGGCTGGGCCACTCAAGGACTTTCACATTCTTGTTCTGAAGCCATTCCAGCGTTGCTTTGGCTGTATGCTTGGGGTCATTGTCCTGTTGGAACATAAATCTTCGCCCCAGTCTCAGGTCGTTTGTACTCTGAATCAGGTTCTCATCAAGGATTTGCCTGTATTTGGCTCCATTAATTGTTCCCTCTATCCTTACCAGCCTCCCAGTCCCTGCTGCTCAAAAGCATCCCCATAGCATGATGTTGCCACCACCATGCTTTACGGTACTGATGGTGTTAGACGGGTGATGAGATGTGCCTGGTTTACTCCAGACATAGAGCTTTTCATTCAGGCCAAAGTGTTGCATTTTTCTCAGGAGTGCCTTCCTTCTGGCCTCTCTCCCATAAAGCCCAGATTTGTGAAGTGCTGTAGAGACTGTTGTTCTTATGGCAGGTCCTCCCATCTCAGCCAAGGAACCCCCTCTTTTGCCCTCAGAACAGCCTCAATTTGTCGGGGCATGGACTCTACAAGGTATCAAAAGCGTTACACAGGGATGCAGGCCCATGTTGACTCCAATACTTCCCACAGTTATGTCAAGTTGTCTGGTGTTGGGTGGTGGACCATTTTTGATACACACGGGAAACTGTTGAGTGTGAAAAACCCAGCAGATACCCCTATGGGTATCACACCTCTGTTGACATTGCTTGTTCTGATATTGCTGCAGTGGAGGGCAGGACAGCTCATAATAATGTCTGGAATGGAGCAAATGGAATGGCATGTATTAGCTACCATTCCACTTAGTCCTCCCCAATTAAGGTGTCACCAACATTAACGTTCCACCAACCTCGTTCTGATAGGTCTTCATTTCTTGTTCTTTTTGGATTAACTTTTGGATTAGGTGTGTATTGTTATTGTATTGCTGCATTGTTGCAGCTAGAAACATAGGCGCTTCACTGCACCTGCTATAACATCTGCCAAACTGTGTACACGACCAATAAACTTTGATTTGATGCAAAGCAGACTTTTCACATCCCCTTCCCTTTGAGCAGAATATGTCTGGAGAAATAATCAGCAGCATTTGGTGAACACTAAGTCCCCTTTTGAGTTATAGATCAAATTGTCAGTACTAACTGGTGTCCCAGTAGCATCCTAGCCAGTATCCCTTCCTCCCTCTCCTTCTGTGCCTGACTATCTCCTGGTGCCTCTTTAATTTGCTCTGAATCTCTCTACATCTGTCTCTTCCTCTATTTTTCTTCCTCTTTTGTATCTCTCTTGGGTTCTGTTCCACATCTGTCTGGCGGAAGCTCACTCAGAGAGTCGTATAACCGCGGGCTTCTTGAGCCACACCAAAGCCATGACTTGAAAACGGTTCCACTGGCTCTTCAACGGGAAAATACTTTTCAACATGGATGCAAGAACCACTACCAGGCGCTCCAGGTTAAATTCCTCCCGGTTCAGTCATCTCTCCCTCCACCCCAGCTTCCTCCACCCCTGTTTCTCACCTCAAACTCTAAATCCCAGAACCCAATTCTTCTATGCACACAGAGCACATAGTCGATGCGTGGCTGGATTTACTAGCATGGCCTATACATTATCAGTTGCAACTATCCTGTAGACTGATTTAAAGAACAGAAGTGGGGCTGCCTTACACATTTTATCTTCCCCTATAGCCCTAAATCCAACTGCTCTTTCCTCCACCCATCCCCTCATTACCCACCAAACGCACGCCAAGAGTATATCCCACTTCTGCTACAGAATGACACAATGGCTCCTCATCAAAAGCACCAGGCGTGCATGACCCCAGCGTCCCTGTGGAACACCTTCGACACCTGGTAGAGTCCATGCCCCGTCGAATTGAGGCTGTTCTGAAGGAAAAAGGGGGTGCAACTCAATATCAGGAAGGTGTTCCTAATATTTTGTACACTCAGTGTATATCAAGCCTTAGCTTATTTACACAGGGCTATTTGTTTGGCAGGTAGCCTAGCAGTTAAGAGCATTGGGCAAGTAACGGAAAGGTTGCTTGTTCAAATCTGTCAATGTGACCTTGAGCAAAGCACGTAACCCTTATTGCTTCTTTACGTCGCTTTTGATAAGAGCATCTGCTCAATGACTAAAATGTCAATGTAACGTATACAAACTGTTCATTAAACCATTACCAACCATTTCCCCCCCACTTATTCACTAATCGAATTAGCATAATAAAACAATCCCCATTAAAATGTCTGTGGAAGGTGGCAGAGGTACAGCACTGTTTGTCAGACCAGGACACATCCCGGAAATTGGTCTTCTCCAAAAAACATCTGAATTGTACAAACTAATATGGCACCTCGATGGAAAGATGAGACTCTCATGAATATGATGGTGTTCTCTGTTTTTCTCTATGACACCCATCTTTCTTTTCATGTATGAATCTGTTATTCAAATAAAATTGTATTCATCACTTGCGCCGAATACAACTGGTGTAGACTTTATAGTGAAATTCTTGCTTACAAACCTTTTCATGCTGAGTAAGAGGAATAAAATAAAATACACAAGAATGGAGCTATGTACAAAAAACAAATCAATGTGAAGAGGTATGAGGTACTTGCGGTAGATACAGTTGAAGTCGGAAGTTTACATACACTTAGGTTGGAGTCATTAAAACTAGTTTAACAACCACTCAACAAATCGCTTGTTAACAAACTATAGTTTTGGAAAATCGGTTAGGACATCTACTTTGTGCATGACACAAGTCATTTTTCTAACAATTGTTTACAGACAGATTATTTCACTTATAATTCACTGTATCACAATTCCAGTGGGTCAGACGTTTACATACACTAAGTTGACTGTGCCATTAATCAGCTTGGAAAATTCCAGAAATTATGTCATGGCGTTAGAAGGTTCTGATAGGCTAATTGACATAATTTGAGTCAATTGGAGGTGTACCTGTGGATGTATTTCAAGGCCTACCTTCAAACTCAGTGCCTCTTTGCTTGACATCATGGGAAAAGCAAAAGAAATCAGTCAAGGTCTGGTTCATCCTCGGGAGCAATTTCCAAACGCCTGAAGGTACCAAGTTCATCTGTACAAACAATAATACGCAAGAATAAACACCATGGGACCAGTCAGCCGTCATACCGCTCAGGAAGGAGACACGTTCTGTCTCGTAAGGTGAACATACTTTGGTGCAAAAAGTGCAAATCAATCCCAGTACAACAGCAAAGGACCTTGTGAAGATGCTGGAAGAAACAGGTACAGAATTATCTATATCCACAGTAAAACGAGTCCTATATCAACATAATCTGAAAGGCCGCTCAGCAAGGAAGAAGCAAACTGCTCGAAAACCGCCATAAAAAAGCCAGACTATGGTTTGCAACTGCACATGGGGACAAAGATCATAGTTTTTGAGAAATGTTCTCTGGTCTGATGAAACAAAAATAGAACTGTTTGGCCATAATGACAATCGTTATTTTTGGAGGAAAAAGGGGGAGGCTTGCAAGCCGAAGAACACCATCCCGGTGGCAGCATCATGTTTTGGGGGTGGTTTGCTGCAGGAGAGACTGATGCACTTCACAAAATAGATGGCATCATGAGACAGAAAAATTATGTGGATATTTTGAAGCAACATCTCAAAACATCAGTCAGGAAGTTAAAGCTTAGTCGCAAATGGGTCTTCTAAATGGACAATGACCCCAAGCATACTTCCAAAGTTGTGGCGAAATGGCTTAAGGACAACAAAGTCAAGGTATTGGAGTGGCCATCACAAAGCCCTGACTCCAATCCCATAGAAATGTGTGGGCAGAACTGAAAAAGCGTGTGCGAGCAAGGAGGCCTAGAAACATGACTCAGTTACACCAGCTCTGTCAGGAGGAATGGACCAAAGTTCACCTAACTTATTGTGGAAGGCTACCCGAAACATTTGACCCAAGTTAAACAATTTAAAGGCAATACTACCAAATACTAATTGAGTGTATGTACACTTTTGACCCACTGGGGATGTGATGAAAGAAATAAAAGCTGAAATAAATAATTCGCTCTACTATTATTCTGAAATTTCACATTCTTAAAATAAAGTGGTTATCCTAACTGACCTAAGACAGGGAATTTTTACTTGGAATAAAATATACTAAAATATCACATTTACATAAGTATTCAGACCCTTTACTCAGTACTTTGTTAAAGCACTTTTGGCAGCGATTACTGCCTTGGATTTGACGCTACAAGCTTGGAACACCTGTATTTGTGGAGTTTCTCCCATTCTTCTCTGCAGATCCTCTCAAGTTCTGTCAGGTTGGATGGGGAGTGTTGCTGCACAGCTATTTTCAGGTCTCTCCAGAGATGTTCGATTGAGTTCAAGTCCAGGCTCTGGCTGGGCCACTCAAGAACATTCAGAGACTTGTGCTGAATCCACTCCTGCGTTGTCTTGGTTGTGTGCTTAGGGCTGTTGACCTGTTGTAAGGTGAACCTTCTCCCCAGTCTGAGTTCCTGAGCACTCTGGTGCAGGTTTTCATCAAGGATCTCTCTGTACTTTGCTCTGTTCATCTTTCCCTCGGTCCTGACTAGTCTCCCAGTCCCTGCCACTGAAAAACATCCCCACAGCATGATGTTGCTACCACCATGCTTCACCGTAGGGATGGTGCCAGGTTTCCTCCAGACGTGATGCTTAGCATTCAGTCCAAAGAGTAAAATCTTGGTTTCATCAGACCAGAGCATCTTGTTTGTCATGGTTTGAGAGTCTTTAGGTGCCTTTTGGCATACTCCAAGCAGGCTGTCATGTGCCTTTTACTGAGGAGTGGCTTCCGTCTGGCCACTCTACCATGAAGGCCTGATTGGTGGAGTGCTGCAGAGATGGTTGTCCTTCTGGAAGGTTATCCCATCTCCACAGAGGAACTCTAGAACTCTGTCAGAGCGACCATTGGGTTCTTGGTCAGGGAGGCCCTTTGGCCAGCCGGACAGCTTTAGGAAGAGTCTTGGTGGTTCTAAACTTCTTCCATTGAAGAATGATGGAGGCCACTGTGTTCTTGGGGACCTTCAATGCTGTAGACATTTTTGGGTACCCTTCCCCAGATCTGTGCCTCGACAGAATCCTGTCTCGGAGCTCTAAGGACAATTCCTTTGACCTCATGGCTTGGTTTTTGCTCTGACATGCACTGTCAACTGTGGGACCTTATATAGACAGGTGTTTGTCTTTTCAAATCATGTCCAATCAAGTTGTAGAAACATCTCAAGGATGATCAATGGAAACAGGATGCACCTGAAATCAATTTCGAGTCTCATAGCAAAGGGTCTGAACACTTATGTAAATAAGGTATTTCTGTTTTTATTTTTTATAAATTTACAACAACAAAAAGCTGTTTTCACTTTGTCATTATGGGGTATTGTGTGTAGATTGATGAGATTTTTTATTTATTTAATCAATTTTAGAATAAAGCTGTAACGTAACAAAATGTGGAAAATGTAAAGGGGTCTGAATACTTTCCGAATGCACTGTATATGTGTTTGTTCTGTGTCGGTATGCGTGTGTGTGTTCTATGTGTGTGTGTCCGTATGTAGTGTTTGAATGTGTGAGGGTTTTGTTTGGGAATGACAGTATAGTGTGTGAGTACGTGTGTATTTGGTGTGTATATAAATTCTAATGAGGGCGGGTAGGATCAGTGCAAGATAGAATCAGTGCAGATAGTTCTGGTGACATTAAATGACCATTTAGCAGTCTGGCTATTTAACAGTCTTATGGCTTGTGTGTAGAAGCTGTCAAATCAAATCTTGGAGCCTGTTTGTTCGAGAGCCGATGCTCCAGTACCGTTTGCCGGACGGTAGCAGAGTGAACAGTTTATGGCTTGGGTGGCTGGAGTCTTTGGCAATTCGTCAGGTTTTCCTCTGACACCGCCTGATATAGAGTTCATGGATGGCAGGGAGCCCTCAGTGATATACTGGTCTGTCCACACCACCCTTTGTAGCTCTTGGTCAAGGGCGGTGCAATTGCAAAAGCAAGCAGTGATGCAGTCAGTCAAGATTCTCTCGATGGTGCAGCTGTCAAACCTTTTGAGGATCTGAGGGCCCATGCCAAATCTTTTCAGCATCCTGAGGAGAAGAGGCGCTGCATTGCCCTCTTCACAACTGTGCGGGTGTGTGTGGACCACGTTAAGTCCTTTGTGATGAGGAAAGCCAAGGAACTTGAAGCTCTCAACCTGTTCCACAACAACCCCATCGAAGAGCTCTCCCCTCTCCCCAAAATATTTTTCTCCCCAATTGGTAGTTACAGTCTTGTCCCATCGCTGTAACTCCCGTATGGACTCGGAATAGGCGAAGGTCGAGAGTCATGCGTCCTTCGAAACACGACCCTGCCAAGCCTCACTGCTCGCTTAACCTGGAATCCAGTCGCACCAATGTGTCGGAGGAAACACTGTACATCTGGTGACCGTGTCAGCGTGCCACAGGAGTTGCTAGAGCTCAATGGGACAAGGACATCCCGGCCAGCCAAACCTTCCCATGACCTGGACGACGCTGGGCCAATTGTACATCGCCTTATGGGTCTCCCGGTCGCGGTCAGCTGCGACACAGACCGGGATCAAACCAGGATCTGTAGTGACGCCTCAAGCACGGCAGTGTCTTAGACCTCTGCGCCACTCGGGAGGCTTCTTTCTCATATAGTCCACGATCCGCTCTTTGGTCTTACTGACGTTGAGGGAGACGTTGTTGTCCTGGCACCACACTGCTAAATCTCTGACCTCCTCCCTGTAGGCTGACTCATCGCTGTCGATGATCAGGACTGTCAACATTGTGTTAACACCACTTGATGATGGTGTTGGAGTCGTGCGTGACCACACAGTTGTTGGTGAACAAGGAGTACAGTAGGGGACTAAGCACACACCCCTGAGGGGCTCCAGTGTGAGGGTTGTTGCAGTAGGATCGTATCAGGTGAGCCAAAGCTAGAGATTTCCTTCACACTGGAAGTAGCACACCAGTTGTTATTATTAAAATTTTTTAACACTTCGTCTCCTTTCGATTTCCCTAAAGCCACCGACCGATCCTGCCACTGGATGGAGAATCCACCGAGTACTACGTGCATAGCTTCATCATCCAGCCACGTTTCAGCAGTAAGACATATAATATAGCAGCTTTCAAGTTTCTATGACAGAAGACTCTTGTTGAAGTTGAAATCAAGGATTAGTAACTGGCGATCTGATGTCCAGAAGTGCTTCGCGGTCATATGTGATAATAATATGAACTTACTGTAGAAAAAAAGTTAAGATAAACATAATGAATTTCACTATATTGGAACTCGTAAGATGTCGTCCTTCTCCGTCTGCACCATCTTCAGTGTGTTTCTACGGGGCTAACAGCAATAAGGCCAAATTCAATGCTTCATCAAATTGATTTTTCTCATTTATTTTTTATACCTATAGGGGTCCAAAAATGTTAAATGAAATAGTTCAATGATCCTGAGTATGACCATCCACATGTTAGCTTAGTAGAAACCCAGCCCCGGGCCCTTAGAACTAAGGCTTTTGAAGGTGGGGGTTGAATGAAAAAGAGGAGAGAATAAGTAAATGACCACATGTACATGACAAAAGTACAAAAGTACCGTAGTAGCCATGACCTACTGCCATTTTACGATCATATACAATTCTCTCTCCGTAAAATGTTATCGTACTGAGTGATTGAAAACAGCTGTATCTGAGAGAGTAATAAATTGACAGTAACATCATAATGGTCCAACGTTGCCATGTGACATACATGTTCAGAGTCTACAGGCACTTCATAATGTTATCCTAACCTAGTGTTCATTAACTTAGTTTTACTGTGGTCTTTGAGACGTTGAAGAGCAACCGAGCAAGTTGATTAGTCACTAATTAGCCTATAATCTTGAATCAGTATGTATACAGAGAGTATGTTACACAGCTGTAACTACATGTGTGTCATCCAGTGTAAAACCACACCCACCCCGACCAGCTAGACATGCTATCCTTTACAACATCCTGCAGCTCTGCTCCTGAGTCAACAGGGAGATCTAGTTAACAGGCAGCTGTGACCAAGGTACACGCCTACACACACACAACCCCGTACGAGCCCAAAAAACGTGCACTCACTCTCATACACGGACACAGGTGTGTACGAACACATGCACACACATACACACCTCAACTCTCTTAAACACACACATACTCTGGGAATGGTACTATGATGTCACCATGACTTCTTGGCTGTTGCCATCGCCTTATAAATCAGACCTGTCTTAAAGTAATTGTTCAGTGAAAAGCTTCCTTTTAAAAGTTAATATTCTCTTAACTCATACCCAAATAATGTTGTTGACTCATCATATCCTGGTATTTGTGGCCAAAGCATAAATAAAACATTTATTAAAAAACAGCTCAAACTTGTATCTCAAACAGACCGTTTAAAAAATGCTTGATATTTCCTCATAGAGAATGATGTCTCCTGCCTCATTGGCTGAGATGGCCAATCAGCGGTCTACTCGCAATAATATTTTTAATGATCAGTATACGTCCACACCATTCTGTTGTTGGGGTTGGCCCGTATCATTACAACACAGAAAATCTGCTTTTTAACGTAGTTAATTATACTTTTGGAAAGGAAATATTTTCACTCATATTTTAATTAATTATAGATCATATTTCATAGAAATGTGGAAAAACTGGACAGTTACTTTAAACTTTCACATCAAACTTCACTTGCTGTACCAGCATCACAGCCCCCTCCTGACACAGCACCAACCCCCTCCCAAACAAGCCCGAGCCCAAGCCCCTTCCCAGGCACCAACTATGTCAAAGCCACAGCCTCACCCCCAACCCTGCCTGAGTCCAAGCCCAAGCCCAAGCCCCAGCTCCAGCCCAACCCTGTATAAGTCCCATCCCAGGCCCAGTTCCAACCAAACCCTACTTAAGTCCAATCCCCAGTCCTGTCCAATGCCCAGCCCTGTCCAAGCCCCAGCCCTATCCAAACCCCAGCCATGTCCAATCCCCAGTCCTGTCCAAGCTCCAGCTCTGTCCAAGCCCCAGCCCTGTCCAATCCCCAGTCCTGTCCAAGCCCCAGCCCTGTCCAAGCCCCAGCCCTGTCCAAGCCCCAGCCATGTCCAAGCCCCAGCCATGTCCAAGCCCCAGCCATGTCCAAGCCCCAGCCATGTCCAAGCCCCAGCCATGTCCAAGCCCCAGCTCTGTACAAACCCCAGCCCTGTCCAAGCCCCAGCCCTATCCAAACCCCAGCCATGTCCAAGCCCCAGCCCTGTCCAAGCCCCAGCCCTGTCCAAACCCCAGCCATGTCCAAACCCCAGCCATGTCCAAGCCCCAGCTCTGTCCAAGCCCCAGCCATGTCCAAACCCCAGCCATGTCCAATCCCCAGTCATGTCCAATCCCCAGTCCTGTCCAAGCCCCAGCCATGTCCAAGCCCCAGCCCTGTCCAAGCCCCAGCTCTGTCCTTACCCCAGCCATGTCCAAGCCCCAGCTCTGTCCAAGCCCCAGCTCTGTCCAAGCCCCAGCTCTGTCCAAGCCCCAGCCCTATCCAAACCCCAGCCCTGTCCAATCCCCAGTCCTGTCCAAGCACCAGCCCAAAAAAATCCCCAGAGTTAACAGACCATTACCTCAGAAAGGGAGAGTAATTTGGCTAGAGTTCAGTTCTATACGTTTTACTGTGGCTGTTAATCTTAACCCTGTTCTTGTCAAAATGCATGTACCACTAAGGATTCCCACAGGCTCAGAGGCCTGGGTGAGTCAGTGGAGCAGGCAACGCCCCTGGCATAAGTGTACATTAAGGCTTCTTTTCCATAGGGTTAGAATAAAGATCTACTGTATAGATTTGGGCTGGGTGCCGGCCAGAGCCAAGGTTATGACATCATGGGGCTACACACACATACACACACACACACACACACATTTCTGACATCATCAGCCCACATGAGTAGAACAAACTTTTGCACAGACAGGACAGCATCTCATCTACAGTCTCTGAGAAAGTGCATTTTCCTACTTGGCCGTGTTTCTCTGTCTGCCGTGCTACTGCTAAAATCCCCTGAGTCAGCCTGACAGACTGAAGAAATTACATCTCTTACTACTCTTAACCTTGTACATTGAGACTCTGGTTTGAGCTAGACCAATGTGTTTCTTAGTGGTATTTGACTATTGCATTTGGCAGTAAGATAACCCACAGTATTTGATTTAGGCTACAGGTGCTATTTCAAATAATACTTAAGGATGTAGCTGGAGCAGGTGCAGTCTGAAAAAGTACTTTTCCAATTTCCCCCTTCTCACTCCCTTCTAATAGGAATGCAGTGGGGGAAAACATAATAGACATAATAAGCACGTAGCTACAGTTTATCAGAACACAATTTTGACAAATTCTGACCTATAAGTCAATTTTTAAAATGCATTTTGACGAACTTTGTAAACGGCTAAAAATCAAGCTAGGCTTCCTATATAGAAACAGAACATGTTTGTCCTCTACAAATAGAAGAAAAATTGTATTTACATGCATGCTACGGCATCAACACTGAAATCGCTGGATGCTACTTATCATTGTGCACTTAGGTTTATTATGTGTGCTAGCTACAGAACTCACCACTGTGTTTTTTATCAAAATGTGGGTTGGACTTCGCTGTCCGTGAGACGAGAACAACATGCTCTCGTGTTTGTCTATAAAGCACTTCTGAATAAGCTACCTTCTTATTTATCATCACTTATCAACACTATAATTATAATTCATAAAACCAGGTCTCAAGCATGGATTACACTTGAGGCCCATGCGATCTCCACAGAGTTAGGTATGGCTGCCTTTTCCTGTTACGCTCTTTGCCTATGGAATAGCCTGCAGACTAAGCTTAAACTTGAGACTCTTGCCCCCCTTGCTCATTTTAAATATTTATTGGAGCATTTTTATTTTTGTATTGCTTGTAACTGTTTCGGGTAATGCAAATTCTTGTGCTGTTAGTAGAATAACCTATGTGTAAATGAAATCTGTTGCTGTATTTCTTTTGTGTTATCTGTGATCGTTTTGTTAAGTTTTTTATTCATTGTACCTAAACTGTATGTGTAAACATGTATACGCAGGGCCCAGCTGTAAAAGAGACCTTGGTCTCAGTCTGTGTTCCTTGTTGAATAAAGGTATAATAATAGTAATAATAATTTGAGCTACAATGGAAACAGTGACTCATTTTCAGAGTAAAAAGAAGGGTTTGGCCACATTTAAATTCTGAAAATAATAGTTTTGTCCAAATATACAGTGTAAAACCAGTAGATTGTGACGTGTGGACAGTGAGCCCTTGTGAGTGACAGGCTGATTTATGCTCAGCCAGTGGCCAGCCGTAAGCAGTTGATAAGTCAGTGGTGAGTCAGACTGTGTATGGCAGCCCAGAGAGGCTTCTATTACCAACCACTACAATTACCCTGCTGTTATAAGTCTATGGTACCACTTTACTGAGGCCCCATAGTACACACACATGTACAGACACTACATACACACCCCTGTACCCACCCACGCACGCACGCACGCACGCACGCACGCACGCACGCACACACACACACACACACACGCACACACACACACACACACACACACACACACACACACACACACACACACACACACACACACACACACACACACACACACACAGACACACAGACACACACACAGACACACACACACACAATCTTACCTGCTGTGTAGGCTGGTGGAGAAGCAGGGCTCTCGCTGTACACACTGCTGGTCAGGGAAAGAAAAACGGTGCAAAGCAGGGTGATCATTTTCTCTTTCTTTTTTTTTCACACCAAGGGGCCTCTTCACTGGAAATGCAAAAATAAAAACCACACTAATTAGCAAGGTTACAAAGGAATCAGAATCAAGAGCTCTTTGTTTGTTTTCTTTATTTTCTTTCTTTTATGAGGTGTGCCAGTAACCCTGGAACAGCAGCCACCGGTAGTGCTACTGGACAGTTTGGACTCCACAGATATGAGGTCTCTTTTATTGTAGCCCAGCATGGCTGAGACCACTCCCCCTCCCCATCGCTCTGGCTCTACATAGCTCTGTATAGGCTTCACTCAGCCACGTCATTTATGAACAGCTCTCCTCAACCTCCCCACAACGTTATGTTCCTTCACGTTGGCCTCCCAGAGGGGCAGAAAAGTTACACTATATTGGCCTCAAAGTGTCCCCTTTGTTGATATGACACCTGCAGGACTTAGTTCACTGAACAAATAAACACCTCCAGGACTTAGTTCATTGAACAAAGAAACACCTCCAGGACTTAGTTCATTGAACAAAGAAACACCTCCAGGACTTAGTTCATTGAACAAAGAAACACCTCCAGGACTTAGTTCACTGAACAAAGAAACACCTCCAGGATTTTGGGGGGGTGAGTGGCGTGAGGGGTGTGAAGAGGGAGCGGTGAGGGGCGTGGGGGGGGGGGGGGGGGGGGTGAGGGGCGTGAGGAGTGGTTGGTGAGGGGTGGTCTTTTCTAATAGTTTTCTCAGCTTTCCGGATGGTCCTTGAGTGACAGCACCATTGGGAGTGGAGGAACACACCGTAGACGGTGCCCTGGGCCTCTCGATCATAAGAGTTGCTACAGCTGGGGAAATTGAAACTTTTTTCTCTCTCTATCTTTCTTTTACACCCCCTGAAATGTGACAACACCCCTGTCACAGAAGACCCTATGGGCCCCTGTTGTATAGACTAAAGCCCTAGCTAATGACATCCTCCCCACTTAGACCGCCATCCACCAGATATCTTACATAAGATCTTAATTAATTTGGATGGATGAATAATGCTGAACGCCCCTGATTTAATAGCACTGCTTAGCAATGGGGGAAAAGTCCAAAGGAAACACAATTCAACCAGCTCTAGTCCAAGTTGCAATAAATGCTGCAATGGAAAGTAGTCATCAGCACTTTGACAGTTGGGCAGCTATATACAGTGCATAGGCAGAGTAATTTGTGTGGTTGGGTACTGGGTATGTGTGCATGTGAATGTGTAGGTGTGTATGTGTGTGTGCGACGTGCATGTGTGTTTATGACTATCTGCAATAACTCATTGTGCATGCATACGTAAGTATTTCTTAGTGTGTCCATTAGCTTGTCCATCTGTATACTTGTGGGGGGGTGTTTGTGTGGGAGAGTACATGCTGAACTGAAAGGATGTATATGGAATGTCCCACCTAAAGACCCTTCGCCTTAGTGTCAGGGCCATGAGCAGATTCCCAGCTGGCTCGCTGAGGTCTGTGCTTCCTGCACTTGACAGGGTGGTATGGTTCCAGTTAATATACATATAGCAGCTTCCTGGGATCCTTCCATCGGGGGCCGCAGGACAATGGTCGCCTCAGACCCCTGGTGTTCCTTTACATAAACCTTCACACAGAACTGAGGAGAGCAGGTCAAGGCTGAACTAGGAAAGGGTGTCCATGTTAGCCACCGCCAAACATGTGCTTCTAATCATCGTCACAGACACAACATGTGATTGGGGACAGGACTATTGCTGGTTAATAACGCTCAGACAACGTGCTGCTTCTCTCAACATGAGAACAGGATGGGGACAAAAAGGGGAGGATGAGCTTAGTGCGTTTGGAGAGGGCTGGACCCATGCATGAGCAGAAGTGATGAGACGCCTCACAGATGGTGTATCATGGTTTCAGCCTCGCTTCAGATCAGGGAGGAACAAAAACACTGTATTTTGTTACGCCATGTTATAATGGACGTACTTTGTCATCTGATCCTTATTAAGGATGGCTTGACTCACGGTAGAGTTGCCTTGGCACTGCGTCCCCATTCGTGTGCCATCTGTGCGCAATGCCTGGCATCCAGGGTGGAAATAGCCGTAGTGTCCTATGCCCATGCCAGCTCCTTGTCACTGCACATCATAACAAATGCAACAAATGCTAAAGATTCGTTTGGCTCATCTGTTTTATTTAAGATGGAAACACACAACCATACATTACAGTTATAAAAGCACCACTCCATGAACAAAGAGGTTGCCACCGTGAAACAACCATCATGTGAGGAACAAAGGCAAATGGATGGAGCGCAAGTACCCACAACCCCCTCCAAGAACAGCACCGATCAGTCTTTGATACTCTAGGTCAGAGGGGTGTGATATATGGCCAATATACCACGGCTAAGGGCTGTTCTTATGCACGGTGCAACGCAGAGGTGCCTTATTGCTAATTTTAACTGGTTACCAATGTAATTAGAGCAGTGAAAATAAATGTTTTGTCATACCAGTGGAATATGATCTGATATACCACGGCTGTCAACCAATCAGCATTCAGGGCTCGAACCACCCAGTTTATAATATACAGTACACATAACACACAAGGCATAAAACACACCTATAAGATCCCAGTGTAAAGTCCCCTTTCCCTTTCCCTGCCTTTCCCAACCCCTTCTCTTCTCTCTTTCTCTCTCTTTCTGAAATCCTGGCTCTTTCCCTTGGCCACTGTGAGTTCTCTTTGGGGGGCATGGAAATATACGGCTCCACTTTGGCCACAGATGTCGAACATTCTGGCCAAGGACCGTGGGAGCATCACCATAATTGAGCCCAACATGAGTTATCACACCTCATATGACTGCTTATGATAGAACAGTTGAAGTTGGAAGTTTACATACACTTAGGTTGGAGTCATTAAAACTCGTTTTTCAACCACTCCACAAATTTCTTGTTAACAAACTATAGTTTTGACAAGTTGGTTAGGACATCTTCTTTGTGCACGACAAAAGTAATTTTTCCAACAATTGTTTACAGACAAATAATTTCACTTATAATTCACTGTATCACAATTCCAGTCGGTCAGAAGTTTACATACGCTAAGTTGACTGTGTCTTTAAACGGCTTGGAAATTTTCAGAAAATTATGTCATGGCTTTAGAAGCTTCTGATAGGCTAAATGACATAATTTGAGTCAATTGGAGGTGTACTTGTGGATGTATTTCAAGGACTACCTTCAAACTCAGTGGGAGGATTGCAAGCTGAAGAACACCATCCCAACCGTGAAGCACGGGGGTGGCAGCATCATGTTGTGGGGGTGCTTTGCTGCAGGAGGGACTGGTGCACTTCACAAAATAGATGGCATCATGAGGGAGGAAAATTATGTGGATATATTGAAGCAACATTTCAAGGCATCAGTCAGGAAGTTAAAGCTTGGTCACAAATGGGTCTTCCAAATGGACAATGACCCCAAGCATACTTCCAAAGTTGTGGCAAAATGGCTCAAGGACAACAAAGTCAAGGTATTGGAGTGGCCATCACAAAGCCCTGACCTCAATCCTATAGAACATTTGTGGGCAGAACTGAAAAAGCATGTGCGAGCAAGGAGGCCTACAAACCTGACTCCGTTACACCAGCTCTGTCAGGAGGAATGGGCCAAAATTCATCCAACTTATTGTGGGAAGCTTGTGGAAGAATACCCAAAATGTTTGACCCAAGTTAAACAATTTAAAGGCAATATTACCAAATACTAATTGAGTGTATGTAAACTTCTGACCCACTGGGAATGTGATGAAAGAAATAAAAGCTGAAATAAATCATTCTCTCTACTATTATTCTGACATTTCACATTCTTAAAATAAAGTGGTGATCCTAACTGACCTAAGACAGGGAATTTTTACTCGGATTAAATGTCAAGAATTGTGAAAAACTGAGTTTAAATGTATTTGGCTAAGGTCTATGTAAACTTCCGACTTCAACTGTAAATCATGATGCTACTGCAGGGAGCTATTGGGAAGAACCATTTACAGTCTTTGGTGTTATGTTTCTGCCAGAGTTGATCGTAACAGCATTGGATAAATGTAGGGCTCATAATGGGAAAATCTGATCTTTACATTTTCCTGTAACCTTTTGATTGTTTAAAGAGCCAAACTTTAATGATTACACCTCTTAAGACTATTACATGTAACAGTTAACCAGGTTAACCAGATGGAGACTCACCACTGGGTCATCAGCTATTGGCAAGGTTCACTCTGTCTGTGGCTCTCTCTTTTGTTATTCTATTTGATGAAACACATATTGACTAAATACGTGGGGGTTGCAATGGAAGAGATCAGTTTTCACATATTATTGAGACCTCATTTCTTGCAAAGCCTTGGTTATTTGTGGTGGTGCCTAAGCTGGCAGTCAAGGGGAGTGAACTTTCTTTCATGCCAGCTACTTGCTGGCTGTAACCCCACAGCTGGCGTAGAATAGAGACATTGCGAGTGCTACAGAGGGACATGTCTCCATGGAACAGTATATATCTGAGTCACTAACCAAGTTTCCATCAACAGTTTTTCTGCGAGTAAAGTCTTACCGTATAAATAAAAAAATCATGACAGCTGGGATGGAAACAGGAAAATTTGCTAGAATTTTTATATTTTTATTTAACCTTTTTTAACTAAGTCAGTTATGAACAAATTCTTATTTACATTTTTTTTTATAAATGCCGACAGATAATTTGTTTGTTCGACATGGTGGGATCTTTTTGTGTCTGTAAAATTTATTACATGAGAAATGGCGGTGGAAATGCCTTTATGTGTGAATATTGATATAATAACAATTGCATCGAAGTAAACTTGGAGTCACTTGATGATATGGTGTTTGGTCCTCCCACTACGACTCGGGAAACCATGCAGTTTATTAGGCTACAGATTAAATAAATTATGATGAACTTCACAGTGGTGAAAGTGCACGGTGATCTTATTGCTCCTTTCCAATACATATCAAGGGTCTTATTCCGGTGACATGATGATCGATACTTGACTGCCATTTGACCAACAGAAATATTCTCGCTCTTATCCATAATAACCTCCTCATGTAGACTAGCCAAACTCGCCCAGCCTATCTGCACTTTATGGGCGAGCTGTTGGCTAAAGCCCACATGCCAAGACCAGACTAGGCACATTTTCTATTTAACACAACTTTTTTTGTGTCAAAACTGTTGGTATATCGGTAGAGTTAAAAATGCGATGGAAACATATTGAACATTTAATTTTTATTTGGTACATGAAAACCGAAAAAGTAAATTTTGTGTGCACTATGTCATCACGCACCGAACTTTATCCGCAACTTTAGTCCATTTGTTGGAAGCACACCACTAGTGGGAAATGCTCATATTTTCTTCATGCAGGTCTACAATATTCGCATGAAAATCTGTCGCCAGTTGAATGGAAACCTAGCTACAAACGCGTTGTAAAACAAATTACCAATGGTCTAAATGCATTACGTGGAATAACTGGAGTTGCCATATAGTCAGCCATATTGGATTGGGACACAAGGTGAGGCTCTGAAGTGGGCTCACTCTCCCCATCATTTCCAGTCAGGCTCTGGCAGAACCAGTATGGGGAGGAGGAAGTGTGGATCTGTAGCCTGTACATAAGAGATGGCAGGCTTCCCAACATGTGTCTGGATGGAGACAGACATGTCTATGTTCCTTAACAGTCCGGGGAATTCACTGGTGAAGAACAATAAAACACTATGTTTTTCTCTTCATCCGTTTCAGTTGCTTTTGGAAGGGAGGGCTAAGCATCGGACAATTATGTCTCATTATTAGTTCTGAATGTATGGCTCTGAAAGGAAAACATTCAAACCCAAAACAATTATTTCGTGAAAAATATCTCTGAAGATAAAGAAAGTGTACACTCCATAGAACCCAGATGTGATTACAGTGCAGTGTCAGTCTCTTAGAGTTTTGTTTAAGTTCACTGGCTCTCTTCACTGAGCACACTGGTGTAGTTAAAGCACATTTTATTATGGTTTCTTTGAGCGGTAAAGCGTTGTACAGTACAGTCATCATTATCATGTTATATGTTATGTTCCTGTATGTAATCATACCTTTAATATGCTAGCCGCACAAATGTGGTGGTGGTCTAGCCTTCTTTACGGTGGACTGTAAGCTTCCCTCTCATGCCCTCAACACCCCCCTTCCCCCTGAACCATCAGCTGAACTATCACACCCTATTGCAGAAATATAGGCAAAGGTCCACCGCTCAAGGGACAAGTCCCATGTACAGCATTTGCTCTTCCCTGAATAATTTAAGCATGATGAAACGAGGCCTCTCTAAGGTCCAGGTTCAGATGCTGAGGTGGCACCCATAGAAATATAATGAATAGAATGGGAGGCCCCATTCAAGTCAATGATGGCATAATGGGTTGACTGGCGACCATTGTGAGTGTACCCATAGGCGCAAAGGAGAAAGTAAAAGCAGAAAGTGTACCCATCAATATACGCTGTGATTTGTTGATTCAACGCAACTGACATTTCAAAAAATACATTCCATTGCATGAGCCACATCAGTTAACATCATTTGAATGAACATTCTACATGACCATGGGAATTATGGCATCACAATATCAGGCAGCCACAGTCCCAGTCGGTATTCATGGGTTGAACCTCTGTCACTCGGTCACTTCGTTGCCATTGTTATCAACTTTCTACAGACGCCACAGCCACACTGATGCTCAAAAATAGAACGTGGGCTAATAACATTGCACCGGGGCTAATGACTGTTTCATCTAAATTACACTATAGGGGCTTTGGGAATACAATGACATTGGTGAAGTCTGCACATATTTAGTGGGACGCAATTTTGCCATCATCATCATCATCATCATCTTGTCAAATTTACTTTAAACAGATGGCAATGTTGTCATTGGCTAGCAAAGGTTTGTCAAAAATAGCTAGCAACGCTAACATTAGCTAGCTAAAATCAGGAGGTCTCCCCTCAATCTTAGTTAGCTAGCTGACGTTATACTGCAATTAGTCAATATTGCAACATCAAAATGATGACCAAAAGTTTTCCTACTAATTATTTGCCTTCTTTAGAAATGCCATCGTGTTTTCAAGCCACAGTAATGCACTTTAGACCAAATCTTTATCAGCGCCCAATGAGGATGCATTGAGTAGAATGCTCAGTTGGGCATCAGTCCTGAAACAAACGTTCAAAACAATATTGCGACGCAACGTGCAACCCATCAATAGTTACAGTTGCATCACAAATCACCTAGCAACCACTCTAGGTGCCATGTTGGAAGACCAGAGTCAGTCTGGAGAAGTCCTCTAATCGTCCACATGGCTGGCTGCGTTCTGCTACCACCGGAAACATCGGTAAGATTGCCCATTATTTTGTTTTTCTAAGGACCCAGAAAATGGAGGCAGTGGGAGAACCTATTCAAGTACGTAACTATATTTTGAAAATGATCAAAAACAATGTATTATTAGCTAGCTAGATTGCTACAGGAACTTAATGTGCAGGCTAACTCAAATGAGCTCTTAACGTAATGTTAGATTTCAAAAAACCTTTACGGAAAAAGCACACCATGCAATAATCTGAGTACGGCGCTCAGACACAAAAACAAGCCATGCAGATACCCGCCATGTTGTGGAGTCAACAGAAGTCAGAAATAACATTATAAATATTCACTTACCTTTGATGATCTTCATCAGAATGCACTCCCAGTTCCACAATAAATGTTTGTTTTGTTCGATAAAGTCCATCATTTATGTCCAAATACCTCCTTTTGTTAGCGCGTTTGGTAAACAAATCCAAACTCACGAGGCGCGGGCAAGTCCAGATGAAAGTTCAGATGAAAAGTCATATTACAGTTCGTAGAAACATGTCAAACGAAGTATAGAATCAATCTTTAGGATGTTTTTATCATAAATCTTCAATAATGTTTCAACCGGAGAATTCCTTTGTCTGTAGAAATGCAATGGAACGCAGCTAATTCTCACGGGAGCAAGCGAGACTGAGCTCGTGGCACTCTGCCAGACCCCTGACTCAATCAGCTCTCATTCCCCCCTCCTTCACAGTAGAAGCATCAAACAAGGTTCTAAAGACTGTTGACATCTAGTGGAAGCCTTAGGAAGCGCAATTTGACCCCATAGACACTGTATATTTGATAGGCAATGACTTGAAAAACTACAAACCTCAGATTTCCCACTTCCTGGTTGGATTTTTTCCCAGGTTTTTGCCTGCCATATGAGTTCTGTTATACTCACAGACATCATAATTATATGCATATTCTAGTTTTTAGGACTGAGTAGCAGGCAGTTTACTCTGGGCACCTTTTTATCCAAGCTACTCAATACTGACCCCCAGTCTCAAAGAAGTTTTAAAGAGAAGTTTATCTAAAGTTCCATGTATAACACTTGTATTTTCATTAGCATTTATGATGAGTATTTCTGTAAACTGATGTGGCTCTCTGTAAAATCACCGGATGTTTTGGAAGGAAAACATTACTGAACGTAACGCGCCAATGTAAACTGAGATTTGTGAATATAAATATGAACTTTATCGAACAAAACATACATGTATTGTGTAACATGAAGTCCTATGAGTGTCATCTGATGAAGATCATCAAAGGTTAGTGATTAATTTTATCTCTATTTCTGCTTTTTGTGACCCCTCTCTTTGGCTGGAAAAATGGCTGTGTTTTTCTGTGACTAGGTGCAGACCTAACATAATCGTTTGGTGTGCTTTCGTCGTAAAGTCTTTTTGAAATCGGACACTGTGGTGGGATTAACAACAAGTTTATCTTTAAAATGGTGTAAAATACTTGTATGTTTGAGGAATTTTAATTATGAGATTTCTGTTGTTTTGAATTTGGCACCCTGCACTTTCACTGGCTGTTGTCATATCGATCCCGTTAGTGGGATATAAGCCATAATAAGTTTTAATGTGAGTCTGGAAGGAGAGTTTACAGTCTAACCAGACACCTAGTTATTTGTAGATGCCCACATATTCTAAGTCAGAACCGTCCAGAATAGTGATGCTAGACGGGCGGGTAGGTGCGGGCAGCGATCGGTTGAAGAGCATGCATTTAGTTTTACTTGCATTTAAGAGCAGTTGGAGGTCACGGAAGGAGTGTTGAAGCACTTGTTGAAGCACATTGAAGCACTTGTGGTCATACTTGACTATTTTTATTAAATGCTCATACTGTAGAGCCCGGAGTGTTACCATGTACCAATGTGGCTGGTGAATAAAAAATTCTTACCCGCCAATGCCAAAATCTACCCGCGTTTGGCAGGTGGCAGGTGTTCATTTTAGGCCCTGGTCATCAGATGCAAAAAGCTGTGAAACCCTGTCTGCAGATGAAGAGGTCCCAAAGAATGTCCCAAGAGAATGTGTACCATGGGTTATACGTGTACCTATTTTAGCAAATGTTGTGAACAAAAATACAGTTTAAAGGGTAGGAAGCATGAGGTTTTTACTCACCAAAGTAATATCAGAGTGTGGTCAAATTCTTAGTAACATATTTCTTAACCTATTTTCGGATATATTTGGAACTACCCACAATGCACTATTTCTCAACGTCATATGGAGAGCCGGTGCTACCTAGCTAGTTCCAGCCATAGACATTAAAACCAGGTTCTAGATGGCTAACGTTAGCTACTAGCCATGCTAAATGTAATTACATTCCAAACCAAGTTTTGGCACTGGTGAGCTGCTATGTACATCCACGAAGAAGAGACCATATAGCTATATTCATGCAAAAACCAGCATCTGCTCTTCTCCTGTGCATTTGGTAGTGGTAGAGCCTGGCTGCAGTAATACCCACAATGACAGACTTACAACTAATTTGTGGCCTAAAAACATGGAGCTAGCTTTGAAGTGGGACCGGTTGAAGCGAACCGATTGGAGTAACGTTAAGGGAACCACGGGCATGTCTACTGTATGTGGTGGCTTTGATGGCTATAATCAGTAGAAGGCAGGATTTGGAATGAGACTCTGACTGAAACTGTTTTCTACCGACCTAGCAGTGCATCACGAGTGTCATTAGTGATGGAGATAAACCGGGTAAGTTACATGTGGTAAAACTCTACACTTCATGTCTAACTATGCATTTTGTATAAATGATATCTATCCATCATCTATCTAACATTTGTAGATTATTCTATCTATTTAATTGACATTTTATTATAAGGTTGCTATCTGTATACTAGTAACGATACAAGTAAGGCTACACTGCCTGCAATGTTTTTGACCAGAAAACATAGCTAACATGTCATACCCTCTCTCTCTGCTAGCTAGCAAGCTTTTCCAGCTTATCAACTTGTGACTGTGTTCCAAAAACATGTCGACACATTGCTGGGATTGAGACATGGGAGCCAGCCAGCCACCTCTCTAACTTGCCTAGCTAGCTAAAGTTATTTTTGCCTATGGTCCTGTTGGTCAATGTAATTACAATGCATACCAAAAGTTGAGCACAACAAAATACAGTAAAATTTGGCCAATATCATTGCATTGCATACGAAAAGTTGAGCACCCAGAATTGTCTACCAAATTTGTTTGCCAAATTAGTCTGCCAAAAATGGTCTGGCTGGCTAATTAGGGCATTTGACAAGCTACGTAGCTAGCTAATTATTTAAGCCAATTAGGTAACAACCAAATCCATCTCTATAATATAACATATTATTAGCAATATTAGTTATATTATATAATATGGCTTGTATGATGTGATAAATGGTAGCTAGTCTTTATAAATACAATACGCGTTTGGATGATATATTAGTCTGTGAGATAAGATATACTTTATTGATCCCCCAAGGGGAAAAAATTATCTAAGCCTAAATAAAATCATTCACATGAACATTCAAATCATAGAACACATAGTATAGTACAATTATAAATAATTGTTGTGAAAATAGGCAGTAAATTGATGTTGATTGATGATTAAATCTATCTACTGGTCTGACAATTTTTCAAATAATTGTATATATTTTCCCCCAAAAATCCCCTCACATCTAGTGTCTAGCACCCAGTGTCTAGGATGAGCCTTTTGTATTGAGTGACCTCTTGTGTAGTCTCTGTACCTCTCCAATCTGAAGTGCCGGTCGTATCACATGCATTGGGACCAACTGGCCCGTCTCATAAAGGCACACAGGTGTCATTACTAATGCCACATACAAGAAGCATTGGTGAGTCATCATCTTATATATCTACCCTAGTTACTTTAGATTTGATATTATGTCCCTTTGTCTTCTCATATGTCACATGTTATACTGCTCACATCACCTGATGACCAGGCAGTTATTGTGAAAAAGCTGTCAATACCAATAATTTATTATCATAAAACCTGAGACGATTTAATTTGTGTACACATACTGAAATATGTCTAGGCTGTCAAACAATTAACACTATGGCACAATCTCAATTTGTGCAATGCACATTAATTGAAGATAAAAAGTTGGACCTGGGTTTAGAGGAGGAGAACGAGGAAATCTATGACAATGGAGAGGACATGGAGGATGAGGACTACATCCCAGCTGAGGATAAGGGAGATGATGTGTTCATTGGGTGAGTAGTGGTGTGAATATTTTGAATTGTGAATACAACTTTGTTTGCCCTACAGAGTCTGTAAAAATGTCTGACGTTATAATAATGTCTAACATATATTTTATTCACTGTCAGGGAGCCTGAGGCTTCAGCCAGTCTGGACAAGGAAAATAAGTTCATTGTGTTCCATTCCCAACTGATTAAGCTTATCCAAGTCTGTGTTGGGTGTGGTAAGGAGAGTCCAGGGACTATATAAACAGCCAGAGGAACAGCGCTCATCACACAGATCTCCAGGTATTGCAACCATGTGAGGGAATGGTACAGCCAGCCTATGATCGGGAGGGTGCCAGCAGATAACCTGTCCTTTCTGCTGCCATTTTGGTGTCAGGTTGTATGCCAACAAAAGTCCTCTGAATACTTGGTATGATGGAAGTGGCCACCATTCACCGCAGCACATTCTTCCATCAACAGCATAACCACCTTAAGCCAGCAGTCCTCAAGACATGGGATGTTGAGCAGAGTGGCACCATCAAAACACTCAAGCACTCAGTCCCGGCCATTCTGCGAAGTTTGGGACATTCACTTGGGACATTCACTGCTGTTGAACAGAGAATCAACAAGATCCTGAACATGGACATTTTTCAGATAAGACATTTACAGTGCATTCATAAAATATTCAGACCCCTTGACCTTTTCCACATTTTGCTACATTACAGCCTTACGCTAAAATGGATGAAATAGTTTTTTCCCCTCATCAATCTAAACACAATACCCCATAATGACAAATGTATTTTAATTACAAATAAAAACGGAAATATCACATTAACATAAGTATTCAGACCCTTTACTCAGTACTTTGTTGAAGCACCCTTGGCAGCGATTACAGCCTCAAGTCTTCTTGGGTATGATGCTACAAGCTTGGCACACCTGTATTTGGGGAGTTTCTCCCATTCTTCCCTGAAGATCCTCTCAAGCTCCGTCAGGTTGGATGGGGAGCGTCGCTGCACAGCTATTTTCAGGTCTCATCAGAGATGTTGGATCGGGTTCAAGTCTGGGTTCTGGCTTGGCCACTCAAGGACATTCAGAGACTTGTCCCGAAGCCACTCCTGCGCTGGCTTGGCTGTGTGGGTCAAGGTCCCGTCCTGTTGGAAGGTGAACTGTCACCCCAATATGAGGTCCTAAGCGCTCTGGAGCAGGTTTTCATCAAGGATCTCTCTGTAATTTGTTCCGTTCCTCTTTTCCTTGATCCTGACTAGTCTCCCAGTCCCTGCTGCTGAAAAACATCCCCACGGCATGATGCTGCCACCCCCATGATTCAACGTAGGGATAGTGCCAGGTTTCCTCCAGACATGACGCTTGGCATTCAGGAATAATAGTTCAATCTTGGTTTCATCAGACCAGAGAGTATTGTCTGTCATGGTCTGAGAGTCCAAGTGGGTTGTCATGTGCCTTTTACTGAGGAGTGGTTTCCATCAAGCCACTCTTCCATAAAGGCCTGAGTGTTGAAGTGCTGCAGAGATGGTTGTCCTTCTGGAAGGTTCTCCCATCTTCACAGAGGAACTGTCCCCCAATTGCTCAGTTTGGCTGGGCAGCCAGTTCTAGGAAGAGTCTTGGTGGTTCCAAACTTCTTCCATTTAAGAATGATGGAGGCCACTGTGTTCTTGCCTCGACACAATCCTGTCTCAGAGCTCTACGGACAATTCCTCCGACCTCATGGCTTGGTTTTTGCTCTGACATGCACTGTCAACTGTGGGACCTTATGTAGACAGGTGTGTGCCTTTCCAAATCATGTCAAATCAATTGAATTTATGACAGGTGGACTCCAATTACGTTGTAGAAGCATCTCAAGGATGATCAATGGAAACAGGATGCACCTGAGCTCAAATTCGAGTCTCATAGCAAAGGCTCTGAATATTTATGTAAATAAGGTTTTTCTAAAAACATGTTTTGGCTTAGTCATTATGGGATATTGTGTGTAGATTGATGAGCGGGGAAAAAAGGTTTAATCCATTTTAGAATAAGGCTGTAACATAACAAAATGTGGAAAAGGTCAAGGGGTCTGAAGGCACTGTAAGTGTCCACATCTAACATGTAGTACATGTGTTTTTACAGAACAGCCTTATATTCTTAGAATATTATGGTTCATTCTGTTTTTAAATTTAATTCCAGACTCTGGCAGTGGGGATGGAGAATATTCTACATGGGGCCTTGATCCTGAAGGACATCTCACAACTATGCCCTGACTACCGGACATCAGGGCTAGAGGAATACCACTTTCTGATGCTACGCTTCTTGCCGAAGCACACCGCCTTCAAGGGAATGCAAGCAAGGTTGGTAAAGCCATTTCAAAGTAAGAGTGTAGTCAAGTGTATCAAAGCCCTTTTTCCATTGTTTGTCTGTCAATTGTCACCTTCCCATCAAATGTATCCTGTGCTTCTTTTTTTATCCTTTTTTATTTTAGATCATACCTTTCAGCCTTGCATTACAATGAGAAGAGCGGACGAGTGAAGACCAAACCCACCTACGGTAACATTTCTTCATATTTTATCAAGTCATTATATAAAACATTATTATTTATTTTTTGTCTTTCTCCCTCCCTCTTTCTCTAGGAATCTGATCTGATCCAACATCAGTCTTCTAATGTCACATTGCTATCAACACCTGCATTCACACCAGTCTTTCCATGCAGGAAGCATTGTTGTTATCATATTGGTAACATGCGGTGTCATAATGATTCAAAGCCTAAATGTTTTACAATACGTGAGAACTTGAGTAACATTCTAATTCATTTTTCTTGCTCCCTCTTCCTCTACGAACCTGAATAGCACCTCAGTTCAACATCTGCCTTCTTACGTCGCACTGCCACCTACACACCTGCATCACCTATGCTGATTTCTGTCTGCTAGAGTAGAGCTGTTCCTCTCATTAGGGTTTTGTTACAGAGTTGTTCTCTTGTACCGTCTGTCCTTGTTTACTTCCCATTACTTAGCTGAGATAATTGGATAAGTGTAAGCAGCACTTTGGGTCGGTAGCAAGCCTCACTCCACACCTACACACCCGCCCGCAAACTATGTTCATCTGACATTGGGCTCCTTGAAACTCCTCACACCAAGTGCTGCACGTCTCAATCATCCATAAAGAAATCTATAAAAATATATACAATTATTTATTGTATTTCAAAATGTTATTATTGTATATTAACTATCATTATTAAGTGGAATGTGACAACAACAAAAAAAGACCCATGACAAAAGTAGTGCATCAGTATTGGTACAACAGGGCTCCCGAGTGGTGCAGCGGACTGAGGCACTGCATCTCAGTGCTAGAGGCATCACTACAGTCCCTGGTTCAAATCCAAGCTGTATCACATCCGGCTGTGATTGGCCCAGCGTCGTCCGGGCTTAGCCGGGGTAGGCCGTCATTGTAAATAAGAATTTGTTCTTAATTGACTTGCCTGGATAAATAAAATAAAAATATATTTGTAGAAGTGTTGTTTAAAACATGTTTGAATTATTTGAATGGTAACTTGATGCCTGTGTGGAGCATGTTCTCATATGGGAACCTATTTCATATCCCGTTGACTGCACATGCTGGAATTGGCACACCATGGTACTGCCCCAGATAGACCCAATTCCAGCTGATGAACTGCCTATAGGCAACATGTCTGAAATATCTAGGGAGAAACTTTATTGGTAGGGGGAGTGGCGTAACATTATTTGATTTCATTATTGCACACAATTAGTGAGGATTCTATTTATAGATTAACTAACTTTGTTGACTATGCACTCTGTCAGCCTCCTGGGCGCAGTCTTGCTGGCAGTGTTGCCAATTTAGCGAATATTCAGACCCCTCTTGCAACACATTTTCAAAAAAGCGACTAGCGACAAATCTAGCGACTTTTTTCTGGTGTTATTGGAGACTTTAGGAGACTGATGTGAAAGCACTCATCATTCCTACTCTTCTCAATGAGCAGCGGGTGCTGCCGTGGGCCCCACCCCTGTCCCAAAGCACTCACAGGCGGCCCAGTCCTCGCGCAGCAGTCTCTCCCAGCTGCAGTCAGAGCAGGGGATGTTCACCCCTCCGTGTCCAGACTGCAAATTAATCACGCATGCGGGAAGCCGCCGCTGGCTGATCCCGCCCTGGCTTACATAAAAATATATATTTTTTACCTGAATTAGGGCCAGACTAGTTACCATAATTTTCTCACATTGCCATTGACAGTTTTTTTTCGATTGTCTCTTTTTGGTCCATTTAGATTGTTAATGTAGATTGTAACAAAAAAAAATATATATATATTATGGTTAAATTTTTTACTGTGACTTGTTGTAGGCTCCTAATTGGACCATAAGATTAAAAACCAAACCAAATTAAGAAAACAAAACTAAAAAACTAAGTAACTCCGCCAGAGTGTCTCTTTTGGGTCACTTTTGCTGGTCCCAAGCCCGGATAAAGGAAGAGGGTTGGAATTGTGACATAAAAAAAAACAAGAATCAACAGAAGAAATTTCATTTATAGTTCAAAACATATTTAGGGTGTTTTTTGCTCACTTTTTGTCTCTCCCATGACGTTATTCCCCTCTCCTACAGCGTACATCACAATTACATGCACATGGCCAATTATGCAAATTAGGTGACCTAGTTATGAAGGGAGTGACATTATAGGGTGTATTTTCAGTAGTAAACTAACTAGCTAGCCATATTACCAATCAACATTCCCTACTTGAAGCTTCCCTACCCCCAGTGCGCTCTCGGTGCCTTGCTTCGGGCTCCAAATTGAGAAGGAAAAGTGATCCCTGCCTCAGCTGCATGCTCTAACATTAACAACACCTGGTCTTCATCAGATTCTCCAAAAAGATCAGGACCAGTAGAAACAGAGTTCCTGCTATGCTTGGAGTCGCTGCTTTTGTCTCACATTTTGACATTTCATATCTGGCAGAAGTTTCCTCTGCAGTGATATGCTAGCTGACAAGGCTAGTTAGTGCCTCACTCCCTGGCTCGCCCTTTGTTTGGTAGCTAACTCAGCCTACAGTTTTTACCTTGATGAGCGCTAGCCGACAATATTTAATTGTCTGCGCTCTCTTTACTTTTTTATCAGCTGGAGGGTTTTGTTTTAGTTATGTTCTGTGGGTTACTGCTGGAAAAAGAGGGTTCATTAGAATGAGGCTATTTTATAGGGTTCATTAGAATGAGGCTATTTTACGGTCTCCTTGGTGTTTCATGATTGCAGGTCATCTGTAAAAATATTTTTTTCCTGTTGTCTTTCCTGCCTTGTCAGAGCAGCCAAATACTGCACAGAAATTGACCATGGTGATGGTCAACTAGTTTTAGGCACTGTTATCATGCAGTTTGGAGTAGCCAGGCAGCTGTTGTTGTCTGAAGAGTTGATGCGGTGGGTGGTCTTCCAAAATGGTTGCCAGGAGGCGTTGTACATCACCTGGCAACCCCCTATTTGATAGAACATCACAGCCCCTGCCCACCTGTGGGGAAAACACCCTGTTACCCCATTGGCTCACAATAAAAATGTACAATGGGGGTCAATGGGAAATAATGTTTGTTTTCCCCAATTTGTGGGCGTGGTCGAAGCGAATCCCTTCTTATGATGCGAATATCGAGTTGGATTATAGTCCCAGTCGGTAATAGATAGAAGGTCGTGGCCCCGCTCGCCTGCGGGAAAGACAACCTGTGAGACATCTAGGTGTACCCCATTGGCTCACAGCAAAAACATAACCTTTTTCAAACGTAATTATCTTGTCAGATTTTTTTTTTTTTACCCCCAATTTCATGGTATCCAATTGTTAGTAGGTACTGTCATGTCTCATCGCTACAACTCCCGTATGGGCTCGGGAGAGACGAAGGTCGAGAGACATGTGTCCTCCGAAACACAACCAAGCCGCACTGCTTCTTAACACAGCGTGCATCCAACCCGGAAGCCAGCCGCACCAATGTGTCTGAGGAAACACCATACACCTAGCGACTTGGTCAGCGTGCACTGCGCCCGGCCCGCCACAGGAGTCGCTAGTGCGCGATGAGACAAGGATATCCCTAGCGGCCAAACCCTCCCTAACCCGGACGACGCTAGGCCAATTGTGCGTCGCCCCATGGACCTCCCAGTCGCGGCCGGCTACGACAGCCTGGGCTTGAACCCAGAGTCTATGGTGGCACAGCTAGCAATGCAATGCCTTAGACCACTGCGCCACCCGGGAGGCTGTTGTCTGATTGTTTTAGTCATTTACAAAAATACATTTAAGAAAAGTACAACATGTCTGACGATTACTTTTCAACATTGCCTGCTCCCGATCGTTCTCACTACTGAGAAACATTTAATATTCTAGGGCTTCCCTCATGCCCATTTTCATGAAGGACCTAGCAGCCACGAGAGTGAATGCTAGCTACTGATCGGAACATTAAACTAGCCAGACCAACAACACAAACGGACTATACAGCTAGTAGTAACTGGAGTTACAATCGGACTATACTAAACAATCTTCTAGGCAGAGTTGCAAAGAAAAAGCCAAATCTCAAAAAATTAAGATGGGCGAAAGAACACAGACACTGGACAGAGGGACTGTGTCTAGAAATCCAGCATCCCGGAGTCGCCTCTTCACTGTTGACGTTGAGACTGGTGTTTTGCAGGTACTATTTCATGGATCAGCCAGTTGAGGACTTGTGAGGTGTCTGTTTCTCAAACTAGACACTCTAATGTACTTGTCCTCTTGCTCAGTTGTGCACCGGGGCCTCCCACTCCTCTTTCTATTCTGGTTAGAGCCAGTTTGCACTGTTCTGTGAAGGGAGTACTACACAGCGTTGTATGAGATCTTCCGTTTCTTGGCAATTTCTCACATGGAATGGCCTTCATTTCTCAGAACAAGAATAGACTGACGAGTTTCAGAAAAAAAATCTTTCTTTCTGGCCATTTTGAGCCTGTAATCGAACCCACAAATGCTGATGCTAGTCAAAGAAGGCCAGTTTTATTCCTTCTTTAATCAGAAAAACAGTTTTCAGCTATGCTATCATAATTGCAAAAGGGTTTTCTAATGATCAATTAGCCTTTTAAAATTATGAACTTGGATTAGCTAGCACAACGTGCCATTTGGAACACACGAGTGATGGTTGCTGATAATGGGCCTCTGTACGCCTATGTGCTTTCAAAAACAAGGATATTTCTAATTGACCCCAAACTTTTGAATGGTAGTGTATATTTTTTTTTTTTCTCCCTGTCTGTCTGTCTGTCTCTCTGTCTGTCTGTGAGTTTATGTGTCTGTCTGTCTGTCTAGAAATATTATAGAGGAGGGGGAAAGAAGGAGGGAGATAGAATGGAGGGCGGGAGATGTGAGAGAGGAGACTGAGAGGGAGAGGGTGATGGATGGAGGCGTGGAAAGAGAGAGAGTGATATGTTGAGAGAGGAGGGTGTCATGTCTGTGATGCCTTTCTCTGCGTCCATATGGTGTTGTTAATCTTCCCATATTGAATGCAATTTATTCACATAGGCATGTGACACTCATATTTTCCTATTGAGATAAGCATCAACACTTGTGAAGCTTATCTTTTCACATAAACTGTAATGTATTGACATAAGTATTGACATAAACGTCAACCCTGTGACACTCATATTTTCCGATTGACCACAATGTATTGATAAAAAACCCTGTGACATTTAGCCTTTTGCAAAAATGTGCCAGGGTGAGTTTACCAGTCAGTTAGAGGTTCCAAGCCTGTTCTATTCATTCTATTTCTATGATGGTGCCATGAAGAAACATGGCTTTAGGGAGACGTCTAACCGATAACATATTAAGATCCCTAATGACCGTGGAGAAATACACCTCCCTTCCCCAAATTGAACCCCGGGAACTAAGTCACAGACCCAACCTAACCCAAAGGACAGTATTATGACAATGGTGGTGAATCATTAGGTCTGCAGCCTGGGGCATGGTTTGGACTGTGAAAGGACAGGAGAAGATGGAAGGCAGGGGGCTTGGAGTGCTGGAGACACAGTGTCATTACAGTGCCATTACGATACAGATGAGCTTCTGTCCTCATCCTGCAAGTCTTTGGATGATGGGTTGGATGAGAGTTTTACCTCATCTGTTTGATAAGCATTCTGTGGTCTTATTGAAATGAATTGATTAGTCTGTGAGTGCTTTCACAGAGCGTTGCTGAGGCTGGATGCCAGATGTAGCTGAAGTCAGCTTCAATGGATGGGAAAGATGAAACTGAAGACAATTGGAATTTGAAAGGGGTGTGTCTTGGGGTAGTGGGTAGAGAGGTGGATTCATGACTATCACTGTGCTTCTAGACGATTCAATGAATGACCAAAGAGTTCGGACAGGGCCAAGTTTACAGCCACATGTTTTTTATTCATAATTGATTTAAGAGGTCGAAAAATTCACACCATCTTTTGGAGTCCAGGTTCCCTTGCCAAGGACATGGGTGGGGCTAGGCAGAACCACCTGGCATTGAAAACAAAAGACAAACTTCAAATGTCTTCTGCGCGTCATGTCAGTTGTTTAATGTTGGTTTTCATTTGAGTTTAATCAACATAATCTTTTTATTGTCAGTGAATAGCTTTTACATCATCTACTGTAATTCTCTAGTTCCAATTGTTAAAGACGGCTTTTAGGTATACACTTGCATATTGAAAACACATGGCCAGTGAACAGTGCTGGAGCTGAATCAGAACTGGATGCATTGATAAACGTTAGACGTAAAGGGACTGGAGGGATCACACTAGATTATATACTGGGAGCCAGAACACTTTGTCAGTGACCCTAGCGATCTCTTTTAGATTCATTTGAGAAGAACCCCGTCAGAGAACAGCTGGAGAGGGCCAGGGAACAGATGTAGAACAGTGTGTGGCTCAGATGATTCACTTTACTAATCTAATAGTCTACAATGTACCATAGCAGAGAGCCAAGCTCTCTCCTATGTGAGTACATCATAGAAAGAAAAAGAGCTATCAGATGAAAGGGTAACACGGTGGAAAGTAAGTTCTTACCACGTTCGTTATTATGAGATAGGAAAGGAAAATAAGGAGATGAAATGCAGTCGTAACAAAACCTGGGTTTAGTAAAGATTTGTCAGTAATTTCCCCCACAGCTGTTAATCTTCTTTCACATTACATTTAATTAGGTCTCCGTACAGCACGGGGAGCCACACATGAAGCAGAACTGATCGGTAGAGTCACCCCTGGTCTAGGTTGTCTCTGCTCATAGCAACACCACTCAACATCTCTCACTCAGTGCCGTTCGACCATGACCAAACCAATACCAATGCAGACCCACAAGCAAAATAGCCTCCGTGCACAGCTTTGAAGATGAGTGAGGATGGGAGATCAACAGTTGCTTACAATTTGTCAGCTGGGAGGTTCAAACAAACATCCACATTTTCTCTCATTAAACATCTCACATACGATCTTCTCCATCCTTCATCAGCTCATCCTACATTAAAAATGTTGCCCCTCACAGACCCAGATTAATCATTTTTTAATGGAGACTCTTCATTTAGTATTCTTTTTCGTCCAAGAGCGGGCATAATTTGGCTCCAGCAAAACAGCCCTATATTATGTCGCTGTTTTGTAACCTTAAAGATATGCTTGTGCCCAAATCATGTCACAGACTCTTGTGTCCTATTCTGGGACAAACGACTATCCTCAACAATCACTCAACATTTACACTGGGACAGAAACAGCACTAAGATTTGGATTAGCCAAAGTGAGAGCACGCTAGGGTTTGGGAAAGAGTGCGGGTAGCAATCGAGTCATTAGGGTACAAACAGCTCTGAAGGTTGTGCATTTTAGTTATCTATCTATGCTCAAGGGGCTCTTAAAAACCATGTCTCTCGTGGGAGCTAAGTGAAATAAAAACAAGGCATTGCAAGAAAAGTTGCTACTTGTGTGTGTAATCTCTCACGTAATTGGTCAGCTGCTCAATGAAGTTCTGGGTCCATACATGTTAAGAAGAGATCAAGAAATACTAAAACGAGGAGCGAACTGGGACGAGGAGATTCGGTGGCTTATGTTATTCATTGGTATTGTGTCTATACCTAGGCTTTAGCTCAGTGGGCTAATAGAAGATCATGTACATAGAAGATCTGTGTTCAAACCCCATCAGTTAAATGTACAATTCTGGCAATGGAATTGTTTCATAATCATTTTGTTGGGAAATTGTGATTAGCGTGATTGTTCAGAGGGTGTAGTCTAAACCATTTTGGTCCAAGATATATACTAATTTCTGCTAATAGATGGATAATTTGCCCTAGAAAATAAACACTGGTAACAACATCGGTCTCATGAGCATTAAAAGGCAGTTACTTCACTCACTCATACTCACTCATCCACATCATACTGGCTGATGAATAGGGCTGTAACAAACAATAACTCTAAGTACTTTACAGTAATAGATTTCCAATTAAAATGTTTTTGCCCATTTTTTGCTCGGACTATCTGGGAGTGGTGTTGAGTGGGGAAGGGAAAACTATAAACTAGCTGTTATTGGCCGAGAGGTTTGGAATTCTCTTTGTTATTGCTCTATCAACCAATTTACTGCATGGTGATGTCGAAAAAGAATGCAAAAGAATACAGTAAGTTGCTCTGGATAAGAGCGTCTGCTAAATGACTAAAATGTCAAATGTAAAAATATGTCACCATTGAAAGCCAAAACTCCTGCCCATGCAAGCCTGCTGATTAGAAAGTCCTTAGTTGCTGGTTGAAAATACAATCTACAATCAGGAAATAACACTGATCAAATGTTTTCACACTTCTACAGTGTTGGTTTCATCAGCTGATAATATGATATAAACACAGGAACAACAGAATTTTGACCACACTGGGCCTTCAACATAGGCCCATTGGTAATGCAAATATTCAAGCGTCAATCCCCAAAATTGTTATGCAACATGTTACTGACTGAGTGTAACAAATGCATGGTTAACTACTCTGCTGTGACACCAGTCCTGTCTTAAAACCACATCCTAAACAAACCTCCTCTTTTGACAGAGGACCCTTTGTGTACCTGGAACAATCCATGCAAACAAGGGCAGAGAGTACAGTATCCTTTCCCCATTTAACTCTTCCTCCTTTACTGGTCCCCCTGAACGGACCCCTGTTTGAATGGCTTTGCTCGGTTCTTGTAGCGGCCATTACAAACCCAATCAATCCCTCAACGTCAGTGCCCCAGTAACTACAGCCATGATACCAGAACCCTCCCACTCCCGTTCCCCCTGCCCATCAGATGTGGCTTCACATCCACATGCAGAGCTCCAGGGCAAAATGGAGGCACCCTGCTCTCCTCCTCCCAACAGAATCTGCCTCCTTCCTCCCTTTTCAAAGACCAGGACGAAACACACAAAAGGAAATGGCAAAGCATTCACGAAAATCAGTCTATAAAAAATAACAGAGAAGGGGGAGGAAAATAAAATGTATTATAAACACTCTCGCTCCAAATCGCTGGTCCAAACTTACTTTAGTTCATTATAGGTTTTATAGCGAAGCAGGGGCGTTTCCCAGCATCTGAAGAGCACACTTTTAAGGGCCAGGGTGGCACATGTTCCAGGCCTTTAGCGGGATGTTTCACCTAGGCAGGGTGGCTATCATCACACTCAGAGGTTAGTCCTGGCGGTTTAGGGTCAGTGACTCAGCAACCCACTGACGTGTATTAGCCCTACATGAGAGCTCTACCGCTTGGCACCGACTACACAAACTTAACGGGTGGCGATATAAATGTTTTGAAGGATTAGTGCTAACGTGATTCAGCAAAAATGATGATAATTATGTTTTACTGCAAGCCCCTCATGCGAGGTTGGAGCTTTTTAAACTTCCCACATACCACCTTTCAATTTAGAGCCAAACAGGAAGTGATTGTTTTTCTGGAATTTTAACCCTTCAATTTCCATTCTGCTTGACTACGTCTGTAAACTCAATGTCCATATGTTTACAAAACAATCAATTAGACAGTGCGTCTCTCTCACCATCTCGGGTCCATTATCACAGCCCCATAAGGAAGTGAGGTTGAGCAATGTTGAGAAAGGGGAAGCAGACCACCCTAAAACTCCCAAACACCATCAGGGCTAGAGACCATCCACAAAAACCTCAAATGGGTTCAGTGACAGTGTTGTGGTACAGTCCCCAGCTGTTGCCATTCTGTGCTAGGCATTTCTTTAGAGGTCCTGTAGATTCATCTCAACACCTGTGGGTTTAATGGGGACTTTTGCTTGTGGCTCTTTATCTGTTCCCCTGCCATCAGTCATAGCCTAACTCCTGCCTCTCAGAGACAATGTAACACATACAAGAGAGAAGCCTGACTGACGAAATTACTTCCCTCGTGAGTACTTGACCTGCCAACTTCAGACAAACGGAATCAGACAAACCTAGAAAGTTCTACATGCATTGGAACAATTTTCTGTAACACAAAGAGAATGGAACATGCTACTTCTTTTCTCAAACCTAATGAACTTTACTCCCAAAGTGTCTCTTAATAAAATGTAAAATACATTATTTCCTTTGTATGAAATCACATCTGTGTCTATCATGCCAACCAGACAAGGAGACGGTCATTCTTACTTCGGATGCAGGCTCAGAAATACTGGGATGCTACTGGGCTGTGATCACTTACAGTACATGAATACAACGTTGCCCTGATGATCATCTTTGTCCCACTGAAAGTATTGTACGTGTTCCTCCCTCTCTCAAATCTCTTCAAATACTTTTCTTCCATCTACCTCCCTTTCCCTGTTAAAATTCCCTCTCCCCCTTCTATTAAACCCTTTCAAACAACCCCTATCTTCCATTCACATGAACTTACATCAATCACAATTTGAAAATATTGCAAGAAAGAGAACACAAGCAGCAGTTAAAGTGGAAAACTGATCAGAAGATAGTCTGAAAATTCAAAAGTCCTGTCCTCTCCTCTCTTGTTGTAGTGGCTGGCTGTACAGCATGTTCCATGGGTCTCAGCCTGTTTTAAATCAGCCTGTTTAACTGGTTGATTGTGCTGCCAATACAACAGAGCTACAGCTGTCTCTCTCTCCCTGCCTGTGTCCCATTCTGTTCCCATCTAACCAGGGGTCCCTCTACCGCTGCAGCATGTGAATGGCTTCCACATGTTCTCACACAAGAGGGTTAGGGTTGGTGGGGGTGAGGGGAGGAAGGTGGGGCCTGCACTGTGCTCGGCGAGTTCATATTAAAGAGCTTTCATCAGTCTTGTATAATGAACCAGATGCTGCAACAGACGAACACTATTGCACTGTCGATGGGGGCAGCTATAGGGATGAGGTTACTTCATGGAATCCATTACTTACAGTGACTTCAGAAAGTATTCATACCCTTTGACTTATTCCACATTTTGTTCTGTTACAGCCTGAATTCAAAATAAATGGAGTAAATAGATTATCTCGCCCATCTACACACAATTCCCCATAATGACAAAGTGAAAACATGTTTTAAGAAAATGTAACAAATGTATTGAATGTGAAATGCAGAAATATCTCATTTACATATGTATTCACACCTGAGTCAATGCTTTGTAGAAGCACCTTTGGCAGCGATTACAGCTGTGAGTCTTTCTGGGTAAGTCTCTGAGAGTGTTCCACACCTGGATTGTGCAACATTTGGCCATTATTCTTTTCAAAATTCTTCAAGCTCTGTCAAATTGATTGTTGATAATTATTAGACAACCATTTTCAGGTCTTCCCATAGATTTTCAAACAGATTTAAGTGAAAACTGTAACTCGGCCACACAGGAACATTCATTTTCTTTTTGGTAAGCAACTCTAGTGTAGATTTGGCCTTGTGTTTTAGGTTATTGTCCTGCTGAAAGGGGAATTCATCTTCCAGTGTCTAGTGGAAAGCAGACTGAACCAGGTTTTCCTCAAGGATTTTGCCTGTGCTTAGCTCCCTTCCGTTTATTTTTTAGCCTGAACATCTCTGCAGTCCTTAAAAGGGAAGTTAAGTCAAAATACTTCCCTGGTCTTTTGTCACTACCCCAGACAGTTTTTAGATCCTTTGCTTGAGTATTTAGATTTAGGTAATAAGCTGATTCTACTCCTGCCTTCCACATGCAACGTCAAAGTCCATCATAAATACCTCCCAAACACACCGCTCTGACCTCCCATGACCGCAATGGTCCTTGTAATGACTTTCTAGGCACAATTTTTCAGCTAACTTATTTCAGTAGGCACATTTTTGCCAATGTATTTAGTTATTTTCTTATATTGAAATCCATTAAGTAGATTAATGCGCAGCAAGAAAACAATAATTTTCTGTTATCCCTCCCTCATAGTATTTGGTACCTTCGTCAAATTTAATTACAGTAAAGAATGTCACATGGAGAAAGAAGAAGAAATTGGAGGCCTGCCTTGTTTTCAGAATGGTACTGTTGTGCCATATTGATTTGAGCCGGAGTACAGTGATGAAACCAGTCAGGATGCTCTCGATGGTGCAGCTGTAAAACTTTTTGAGGATCTGAGGACCCATGCCAAATCTTTTCAGTCTCCTGAGGGGGAATAGGCCTTGTCGTGCCCTCTTCACGACTGTCTTGGTGTGTTTGGACCATGATAGTTTGTTGGTGATGTGGACACCAAGGAACTTGAAACTCTCAACCTGCTCCACTATAGTCCCATCGATGAGAATGGGAGCGTGCTCGGTCCTCCTTTTCCTGTAGTCCACAATCATCTTCTTTGTCTTGATCACGTTGAGGGAGAGGTTGTTATCCTGGCACCACATGGCAGGTCTCTGACCTAGGCTGTCTCATCGTTGTCGGTGATCAGGCCTACCACTGTTGTGTCGTCAGCAAACTTAATGATGGTGTTGGAGTCATACCTGGCCATGCAGTCATGGCTGAACAGGGAGTACAGGAGGGGACTGAGCACGCACCCCTGGGGGGCCCCCGTGTTGAGCATCAGCGTGCAGATATTATGGTCAGAATTATGGTCAGATTGACCAAATGGAGGGTGAGGGAGAGCTTTGTGTGTGTCTGTGTGTGGAGTAAAGGTGGTCTAGAGTTGTTTTTCCTCTGGTTGCACATTTAACATGTTGGTAGAAATTAGGTAATACAGATTTAAGTTTCCCTGTGTTAAACTCCCCGGCCACTAGGAGCGCCGCCTCTGGATGATTTTTTCCCCTGTTTGCTTATGGCCATATACAGCTCATTGAGTGTGGTCTAAGTGTCAGCATCGGTTTGTGGTGGTAAATAGACAGCTATGACGAATATAGTGTGGTGGTAAATAATGGTAAATAGTGTGGTGTACAGCTTATCATGATATACTCTACCTCAGGTAAGCAAAACCTCGAGACTTCCTTAATATTAGATTTTGTGCACCAATCTGTTGTTTACAAATATACACAGACCGCCACCCCTTGTCTTACCAGAGGCTGCTGTTCTGTCATGCCAATAGAGTGTATAACCCACCAGCTGTATGTTATTTATATCGTCGTTCAGCCACGACTCTGTGAAACATAAGATATTACAGTGTTTAATGGCCCGTTGGTAGGATATTTGTGATCGTAGTTCGTCTATTTTGTTATCCAATGATTGTACGTTGGCTAATAGGACTGATGGTAGAGGTAGATTACCCACTCGCCGTCGGATCCTTACAAGGGCCACCGACCTACGTCCCCGATATCTCTGTCTCTTTCTCATGCAAATCATGGGGATTTGGGCCTTGTCGGGTGACTGAAGTGAATCCTTTGCGTCCATCTCGTTAAAGAAAGAATCTTCCTTCAGTACGAGGTGAGTAATTGCTGTCCTCTAGAAGCTCTTTTGGTCAAAAGAGACGGTGGCAGAAAAAGGATGTACAAAATAAGGTGAAAAACACACACTATAGCACAATTGGTGTTGTGTCGTCTGCAAAATGTATGATTGAGTTGGAGGCGTGCGTGGCCACGCAGTCAATGGTGAACAGGGAGTACTGTACAGGAGGGGGTTGAGCATGCACCCTTGTGCCTTGTGGGGCACCTGTGTTGAGGATCAGCAAAGTGGAAGTGTTGTTTCCTACCTTCACCACCTGGGGACGGCCCGTCAGAAGTCCAGAACCCAGCTGCACAGGGCGGGGTTCAGACCCAGGGCCCCAAACCTAATGATGGAGGGTACTATGGTGTTGAATGCTGAGCTATAGTCAATGAACAGCATTCTTACATAGGTATTCCTCTTGTCCAGATGGGATAGTGCAGTGTGCAGTGTGATGGCGATTGCATCGTCTGTGGATCTATTGGGTTGGTAAGCAAACTGAAGTGGGTCTAGGGTGTCAGGTAAGGTAGATGTGATATGATCCTTAATAACTAGCCTCTCAAAACACTGCATGATGAGAGAACTGAGTACTATGGGGCAATAGTCATTTAGTTCAGCTACTTTTGCTTTCTTGGGTACAGGAACACAGGAGAACATCTTGAAGCTAGTGGGGACAGCAGACTGGGATAGGGAGAGATTTAATATGTCCGTAAACACTCCAGCCAGATGGTCTGCATATGCTCTGAGGACCGGTTAGGGATGCCATCTGGGCTCAAGCCTTGGGAGGGTTAACACTCTTAAATGTCTTACTCATGTCGGCCATGGAGAAGGAGAGCCCCCAGTCCTTGGTAGCGGGCTGCATCGGTGGCACTGTGTTATCCTCAAAGCTGGCCAAGAAGGTGTTTAGCTTGTCCTGAAGCAAGACGTCGGTGTCCGCGACGTAGCTGGTTTTCCCTTTGTAGTCCATGATTGTCTGTAGACACTGCCACACGTCTCTTCTCTGAGCCATTGAATTGCGACTCCACTTTGTCTCTATACTGACGTATGACTTACGGTGGGAATAACTACACTGTTTGTATTCGGCCATATTCCCAGTCACCTTGCCATGGTTAAATACGGTGTTTCATGCTTTCAGTTTGCGCGAATGCTGCCATCTATCCATGGTTGCTGGTTAGGGTAGGTTTTAATAGTTACAGTAGAAGCAACATCTCCTTTACACTTCCTGATAAACTCAGTCACTGTATCCGTGTATTGTCGATGTTATACTTAGAGGCTACCCGGAACATATCCCAGTCCGCTTGATCAAAACAATCTTGAAGCGTGGATTCCGATTGGTCAGACCAGCATTGAATAGCCCTTATCATGGGTACTTCCTGTTTGAGTTTCTGCCTATAGGAAGGGAGGAGCAAAATGGAGTCCTGATCAGATTTGCTGATTGTAGGGCGGGAGAGGGCCTTGTAGGCATTTCGAAAAGCTGAGTAGCAGTGGTTTAATGTTTTCTCAGAGCGAGTGCTACAGTCAATGTGTTGGTAGAATTTTGGTAGCTTTTTCCTCAAATTTGCTTTGGTAAAATCACCAGCTACAATAAATGTGGCCTCAGGATATGTGGTTTCCAGTTTGCATTAAGTCCAGTGAAGTTGCTTGAGGGCCGTCGTGGTATCGGCTTGAGGGGGGAATATACACGGCTGTGAATATAACCGAAGCGAATTCTCTTGGGAGGTAACACGGTCGGCATTTGATTGTGAGGTATTCTAGGTCGGGTGAACAAAAGGACTTGAGTTTCTCTATGTTATCACAATCACACCATGAGTGGTTAATCATGAAACATGCCTTTCTTCTTCCCGGAGAGTTCTTTATTCCTGTCTGCGCGATATACTGAGAACCCAGCTGGCTGTATGGTCAAAGACAATATATCCCGAGAGCCATGTTTCCGTGAAACAGTATGTTACAATCTCTGATGTCTCTCTGGAAGGAGATTCTCACCCTGCGCTCGTGTACCTTATTATCCAGAGACTGAACATTAGCGAGTAATATACTCGGAAGCGGTGGATGGTGTGCATGCCTTCTGAGTCGGACTAGAAGTCCACTCCGAATACCTCTCCTCCACCGGCGGTGTTTTGGATCAGCCTCTGGAATCAGTTAAATTGCCCTGGGAGGTACGAACTCAGGATCCAATTCGGGAAAGTCGTATTCCCGGTTGTAATGCTGGTGAGTTACTGTCTGTATGTAATAAAACAAAACATTTCCTGGGCTAATAATTTAAGAAATAACACACAAAAAAACAAAATACTGCAAAGTTGCGTGGGAGCTAGAAGCAGAGCTGCCCTATCTGTCGGCTCCATAATGTGATCACACACACAGAGCTTGTATATAATTTGGCAAACAAATTCTCTCCATTCTCATTCAAGGGAATGATGGAATAATGGGTGGACTGCTGGCCATTGTGAGTGTACCATAGGAGCAAAGCAGGAAGTAAAAGCATAAAGTAAAAGCAGGAAGTGTACCCATCAATCTGTGTTGTGAATTGTTGAATCAACTCAACTGACATTACAAAAAATACATTCCATTGCATGATCCACATCAGTTAGCATCATTTGAATGAACATTCTACATTATCATGGAAATTATTGCATCACGCAAGGCAAAAGGTACCAATGTACCAAGTCTGCAAACAAGAGGACCCTAAACAGCTACTACCCCAAGCCATACTTTTTTGACTCATCACGTATGCTGTTGTTACTGTTTATTATCTGTCACTTTATTCCTAGTTATGTGTACATATCTACCTCAACTACTATGTACCCCTGCACACCGACTCGGTACTGGTACCCCTTGTATATAGCCAAGTTATCATGACTAATTGTGTACATATGTTTACTTTTATTATTAACTGTTATTACTTTTCTATTATTTCTCTGTTTTCTCTCTCTGCATTGTTGGGAAGGGCCGGGAAATAAGCATTTCACTGTTAGTCTCCACCTGTTGTTTACAAAGCATCTGACAAATATAATGTGATTTGATGACGACACCAGGCAGCCATTGCAAATGTACCCATGAGTTGACCAGTCAAATTGCCAGGGTTAGAGATTCCAAGCCTGTTCTATTCATTCTGATGTCTATGCCCATGAGTTTACCGGAATGAATACACCCCTGAGGTAGAGAATGGTGCTGTTCCAGGTGGTCTACATAGCAGTCACACTGCACACAGACACCACTGATTGCATGACATGTCATTGATGGCATTCCACAACATCACACTGCCATCATTAGGCTAGATAAAGTTAGTTGCAAAGTTAGGCTGAAACGTTTTGCTACAGGCAATCTCCTAGGTTGGTTTTTCAACCGGGGCGATGTTGGGAGGTAGGTCTGGTCAATTGGTCCAGCCGGCTGTACCAATTGGGTTCAAGACAGCCTGCTGGACCAATCGGGTTCTAAAGTTGAATGTCTTCTGTTCATACACTCTTCTCTACCCAGTCCCTGGCCTGTTTGGAATACTCCACATGGCTTCTTGGATCTCCTGAAAGATGTGTAACAGAATAACAAAACAAAAACTATAAATGAGTCCTAATTAGTCTTTCCTTGCATCCTCCTGAAAAATGATTGGAGGAACATTTGGTCCCCTCTTTGAAAAGGATATGAAAAGGATACAAATACAGAAGATGTGAGAAATTGAACAAAGATAGAATCCCAGAATTTATGGTTCATTTTCCTATCCTCATGTCTGGTCCACCACCCCTCTCCTTCTTCCATTCCCTCCCAGGCAGGCAGAAACAGAACGAGTGATTGGTGAAGTTGCATGGTATAAAACAGAGTCAGTCATTACATGTCAATTTAGTGCATGAGCTCATATTCTAAATGTTTTAATGTAAATAATGAAAAGGTTGGGCTAGATTGTTGTCATTACAACTCATGTACCAGCTAGGGACAGAGCATTACATTTATCTACAGTATATAGCTCTGGCTAGGGCTGTGTCCTACTCATTAACCTTAACTACGGCAAGTACATTAATGCAATCAATAGCAATACAGAAAACTGTGATGTCAGGTGGAAAATAATATACTATTTCTTATCAGTAACGTTATAATGAAAAAGGAAATTGCATCACAAAGCTTAACAAACAAAACAGTCAGCAGGACAGGATAACGTTACCGTTACAGTAGCCGCTAAGCTAAAAACACCACAAACTAGTTCCAAGGAATGGCAAACAAATAATGTTATAAATGACTTTGTGGTGACTAGCTACAGGTGTTAGCAACTTAGCTAGCTAGCAACATACCTTCAATGGTTGGAGCTTTCCCGTCCGTGGTGGAAAGACGTGGGAACAGAACCCGGCCACAAAGTGATCACTGGACACGGTCAACCTTAGCTGGTGAATGACTTTAGGCGTCGTATCGACACCATAAGCACAATGTCGGATGGCCTGCAGCCATGCCTGACAGAAATCTCCATCGCGGTCAGGACAAGAGTGGAAATGTGTAGTGTATTTGTATCTGACTGGAACAGTATTGCACTTCATTTTGGCAAATGTCACAATTACTCAATTACTAACGTTATTCGCCGAGCCTTACTTTACTTCAGAGATTACTAACCGCTAGTCTAGCTAGCTACCATCACTTTCTTTCTGATTTATTTTCTTGAAGACCAATAATAAGACGCTCCTTTGTCCTGCCTTCTGTAATTATCAATTTTAGAAACACGAAGAAGAGTATCTACTGGATTACAGACTATATGGAAGACCTTTGCGCTAGCACGAAGTAGATCTTTGTTTTTTATACTTTTTACATTAAACAAATGTATTTGGCAATTCAATGCTGAGACACCAATCGTTGTTTATGTAACAATAAATACACACTTTTTAATGCATTTTTTGGTAATATGGGAAATTCAGCATTTTGATATAAAAATGCAGAAATCTAAATGTCTGGGGTCGGACCTGCAACCAACAGGACCCTAAACAGGTTCTCCTTTAACGATTACAAGCGCAGCAGTCTAAGGCACTGTATTGCAGTGCTAGAGGCATCACTACAGAGGCGAGTTCGATCCCGGGCTGTATCACAACAGGCCGTGATTGGGAGTCCCATAGGGCGGCGCACAATTGGCCCAGCGTCGTCCGGGTTAGGGGAGGGTTTGGCCGGGGTAGGCCGTTATTGTAAATAAGAATTTGTTCTTTACTGACTTGTCTAGTTAAACAAAGGTAAAACATTTTAACCTATCTACCAATAGGTGCCCATCTTTGCGAGGCATTGGAAAGCCTTCCTGGTCTTTGTGGTTAAATCTGTGTTTGAAATTTGCTGCTCGATTGAGGGACCTTACAAATAATTTGTAAGGTCCCTCAATCGAGCAGCAAATTTCAAACACAGATTTAACCACAAAGACCAGGAAGGCTTTCCAATGCCTCGCAAAGATGGGCACCTATTGGTAGATAGGTTAAAATGTTTTACCTTTGTTTAACTAGACAAGTCAGTAAAGAACAAATAATTATTTGTATGTGTTACTTTGACATTATGGGGTATTGTGTGTTTTGCCAGTGACAAGAAAATCTCAATTTTATCAATTTTAAATTCAACAAAATGTGTAAAACGTCAAGGGGTGTGAATACTTTCTGAAGGCTCTGTACGTGTCCCATATGCACACTGTGCTTAGACCATACCATGAAAGGAAAACAAATTACCAAAGGCTGCATATTGATATAATTATGTTTACAGCCTATAGAATACAATTCTCTTCTGTGCAGTAAAGCTCATTGGCTACGCACATCAATCTGTTTATCGTCCATCGCTCTGTCTTTCCCACCAGCAGGCAGTAATGGGATTAAAGGCATAAAAACGTAGGGAGAATTGTACGGACGCATTGTTAAAAACCTTATTGATGAACGAGCTCCAGGACAATTAAGAGAGAGCCATGAGACCCCCCCCCCCCCCCCCTCTATACAGTATGTACATTCTCTATCCCTCCTCCCCCTGGCTATAAGTAGATAGTCATCCCCCAGCTACACGGATCTGCTGGATGCATATATATTTTCCACAGCCGTTTAAGGCCAAGTGGAAACTTTAAATGGCCGGCAGTCTTCTTGAACCAGTATTTTGAGTACAAAGTGCAAAATGAGCCAAAATGCACCCTACTGTCTAATGCACTGTATCCATGTGAGTTGGAATGCTCTGAGTGGGAGGCTGGACAGCATATGAGGTCTTATGTAGACTCCTTGTTCACTTCTTGCTCAATTGTGAATTGGGCTGTTGGAGCTCTTGCTGCAATTATTTTACTCAAAATTATGACTTTTCAACACCTCTTCATTTGTGTTTAGAGCACAGATCATATATGCAGAAAAATATGGTAACTAAATTATACTGTTCAATACATTTCTAGTGAATTTTGGAGTATGTAAACCTCTAAAGACCAAGCGATGGTAGTTATTAGTAGTTGTGTGTTCAGGTTTGGTGACCAGGGAGTCTGGAGGCAGTCTGGGTGCACTTTGGGCCAACCTCGTGGGTCTCCAGCCTCCTCTCCCCGCTCCACGACCTCCTAGGCTAAAACAACCAGACCTCAGTGGCCCCAACTTCATAGGAGCAGGCCTGCCGTTGGCGGTTCTCTGCCTCTCACCCTCAACTCTCCCTAACCCCCCAAACACACAAAGAAAAATAAACTGCTGTGTAAACTCCCAGCTCCGAAATGCCATCCTTCTGAAGATATTCCTTCCCCCATGCCACGCTTGATGCTTGAGTACCTCCCTCTCACCACCCCCCAAACCCCAACACAGTCTCCGAAGGGGTCATGGCTTCCCGAGGGGAAAAGGAGCCTCTGTTACATACAAGGGTGATACACAGGTCTAAGATGGATTTTTGGCCTGTGCTATGAACCGAGGGGATGTGCTCGGGAGGGTAGTGCTCTATGGGTCATTCATAGCATGGGGTACCGTGAGGGTAGGCCCAGCTCAGGGTACTGTAGGTACTGCATGCATGAGAAGAGTCCCCCAAGCTTCTGTGTGCTTATGTAATGCAGTAGCCGAGTTATCTGCCCCACAATACAATGTCAACGTTCTAATGTACAGCCCCTGCTACCAGTTAACACAACCAATGCATAGGGGGAAAATTAAACAAGACACATCTGGATGTAATTGTGTTCTCTGTAAAGAAGTTGCTGACTTTAAACCTATCGCCATACATTAGTCGGTAGAGCACGCATTATGAGAGATCAATCTATCACAAAATGCTATCCTGATCCATGAACTGTGTCAGAAGACTTTGGTTCCAGCACTATCATCTCCAGACTCTCCATCTCCTGTTGCAATGTACAGAAGGAAATTAAACCTATGAAAACTGTCAGAGTGTGATGAAATTAGGTTGGTTGCCAATGTGGGGATTTTTTTGTTTGTGAACCCTTACTGCCTTCCACTAACGTCAAGAACCTGAAGTGCTCAAATCTCTATTTTACTATTATACGACCCCAGGTCTATAAACGAGCAAGTTCAACAGTGGCCTATTGTTGCCTGAGAAAAAACATTTGGTACCACTTAATTCTGAGGGATCCCATATGAACTCGTTCATGGACACAAGAGTGTATGTAAAGAGTCCAGATATTTGTCGATATTGAATAACCTCCCATGAAAGTTCCATTGTTAGATTATACTTGCAGAAAATGTGGCTAGTCCGTGGATAAACTATTTAAAAAATATTACTGTGAAATGTAAATAATCAAACAATAAAAGCATCAAACAATTGAATTGTCAGAAAGACTGTAAAATATCTTATTACTGCATAATTGTATAAAAAATATAATGTTGTGCAGTGTCTACAGTACATGGAATTGGAAACAATCTCAACATGTTGCTGCTAAATGTTACTATATACATGAAATATTATGTGATATCTGAATTACAATGACATAAATAGACATTTGGGAAAAGTCACAAAGACCTGTATGTGCTACAAGCAGTTACTGGAGCATTCAACAGCTCAAACAATGTGTCAATGTGTGAATACATTAACTGTGTTTTCTAAAATCAACCAGAGAAAAGAGAGGGGGGAGTGGGTGAGGGAAAGAGAGGGGGGAGTGGGTGAGGGAAAGAGAGGGAGGGGAAGAGAGCGAGAGAGAGCGCGCGAGAGAGAGCGAAAGCAGATCAATAATTTAAAAATAAATCCTATTCCATATTATTGTTTAGAAAAATGTCTTTGGGATTCAAATATGACACAGATACTGAACTAATGTAAACATCACACCATTAGCATTTTCAGTCCATGGCCATCATTGGACATCATCAGTCTATGGACATATTCTTAACTTAACTTCTAGAAGCTTTGAAGTACTGTTACTTCCAAGCCCCAACATTGACCTCAATTTCCAATGTAGGTACTGCATAATTTAACATGTTTCCCTCCAAAGTATTATGTTAATCTCCCTTGGTAACCTATGTTCCACAAGGTCTTGTATGAAGCCTATATGAAAAAGACATGTTTACTGAATCATTCCAATTAAAAGACATGCATGCTACAGGATAATTAAGTGATCTGCCAGTTGTTTGTTTACATATATGGGCATTCAGTATAACGTGTAATGGAACTGTATCACCACATGAGGGCACAACACCTCTATGACTTATGGTTGACATACAGGGAGTGATATGCCTGCTGTACACTGTTAGTAAAATGATTTTCATGGACTGATGTGACTGATGCATCATCACTGTTCGTTATAGGTCAAGCAATAATGAAAAGAGATGGAGCAGTCCACTAGGGTGTAATGGTAACAGACACACACATGCCTATTTACTCTGTTCCATCTGACTGCGCAATCCACTGTCTCATCAGCCCAGCCAGGCAATTTATAAACTTGATCTCTACTACAAAAAGCATCTAGACATTATCTCACATTTCTTTCAGACTAGCATTTAGTTTTCAACAGGGGAGATTTGTATAAACCTTGCTGTTTGTCTTTATGACATTTCAAAATCAAATCAAATTTATTTATATAGCCCTTCGTACATCAGCTGATATCTCAAAGTGCTGTACAGAAACCCAGCCTAAAACCCCTAACAGCAAGCAATGCAGGTGTAGAAGCACGGTGGCTAGGAAATCAGGGTCACACATTGTTTCAATATTCAAATTCAATCTCCAGCTGTCCCATAGTAATGCATGTGCCGGGACGAGGCAGACAAGCAGGCAGAGTTTCTCAGCCAGTCGAAATCATGAATCAGCTGTCATAATTTTTATGGATACATAAAAAGAAATATCAATTGAAAAAAAGGTAAAATAAAACGAAGTGCAGCTACTTTGCAGTCTTTCCAGCTTCAGTTTGAAGTTATTGTGTTAGCTGTGTTGTTGGCTCCTCTGAACAACAGTGTTCTGACGAGAGAGCACATATTCTATGTCAGGCAAAATAGCGCCTCATTAGCTCATTGTTATGGATGTATCCAAATAAATGTCACTAGAAAACAACTTAAACAAATGCAAATGCAGCTACTGTTGTTATTCTGACTACACTGTTTGACATGACTGTAAGTTAGCCGTAGTTGGCTAGCTAGCAAGCAAAGGGATAAGAACGTTGCCAGCCAATGGAACATTTAGAATGAACGACTGGGTCGCGTCCATAGATACAGAACAAAAAGACTGAACGACTGGGTCGCGTCTCTGGCAACCGAACGGATAGAACCAACGACCAGCCGGCTTGGGTAGAAACCCTAGATTTGTGTCAGGACTATATCTTGTGGAAGGATGAAATAGTATGAATAAATTAATACAAATTAAGTTCGTTTTTATTGAAAATATGTAAATCAGTATTGATTTGGAGGCCTGTTGTATAAAAGTGATAATGCCCCCAAAGCCTGTGTTTGGAGGATACATACATATATATATATATATATATATATATATATATATATATATATATATATATATATATATATCCAATATATCCTCCAAACACTGGCTTCTCTGGCATTATCACTTAAGTAGAGGGGACATGAAAGTTAGTCTTGAAGTATTTGGTTGTCCATATTTGCAGAATTTGGAAGGGAAACAATCTCTCTAACTTGTCTATCAATATGTACAGTAGTTTGGCAACTCTTTCATGTTACTGCAGTGGGCTAAATCAAGGTCACACAGAATGTGTCTTAGTAGTCTTCAACAAATCTACAAAAGTATACACCTCACACACATGGTTATGGGCTTAAAAAGAAGTCCCCTTTACCATGTCAGATATAGAGATGTAATGTATTAAAGTTTAAGTTCGTATACCAAAATTACACTTTATATACATCACAACAGCCTGAAATATAACAAAACCGTTTGACATAGAAACACCAGATTTCTTGCAGTTTATTAGTTATGAAAATATTAATAATATTCCACCCATGAGACCACAAGTCAATTGACTGCAGGAAAGCTCTACGCCTAATGTTGCGTTTTTGATACATTTACAAAACAACACTTTTCGACATAACCACATCTTAGAGAAGACAGGAAAAAAATATGTAAAGTCATGCACTTGCATGGATGGCCTGCTACATAAGCTTGTGAAAGTGACCAGTTTGGTGTCAGATGAGTGGATACTACTGATGCCACCATAATCATACTGATACACAACATATACTAACTACTAAGAGATTAATGTGGTTCCAAGGAGATGGACTATGTAGTATTTGACATTCATTTTTTGTTTAGGACCCGTACAGGATGTAAAAACTGACGCTGGAGTAGAGAAGCAGGTACGGAGAGTGAACATGTAACATTGAACAGACATGGAACAGGACAGGAACAGTGTTCCCACATATGCTGAGCACTTGATGGCTGCTTTTCTTTCACTCTGCGGTCCAACTCGTCCCAAATTGGGTAGAGGTCGAGTGATTGTGGAGGCCTGATGCATCACTCTATCACTCTCCTTGGTCAAATAGCCTTTACACAGCCTGGAGGTGTGTTTTGGGTCATTTTCCTGTTGAAAAACAAATGATAGACCCACTAAGTGCAAACCAGATGGGATGGCGTATCGCTGCAGAATGCTGTGTTAGCCATGCAAGTTAAGTGTGCCTTGAATTCTAAATAAATCACAGACAGTGTCACCAGCAAAGCACTCCCACACCTCCTCCTCCATGCTTCATGGTGCGAACCACACATGCAGAGATTATCTGTTCACCTACTCTGTGTCTCACAAAGACACAGCGTTTGGAAACAAAAATCTCTCATTTAGACTAATCAGACCAAAGGACAGATTTCCATCGGTTTAATGTTCATTGGTTGTGTTTCTTGGCCCAAACAAGTCTCTTCTTCTTATTGGTGTCCTTTAGTAGTGGTTTCTTTGCAGCAATTTGACCATGAAGGCCTGATTCACGCAGTCTCCTCTGAAAAGTTGATGTTGAGATGTGTCTGTTACTTGAACCCTGTGAAGCATTTATTTGGGCTGCAATCTGAGACTGGAAACTCTAATGAACTTGTCCTCTGCAAGCAGTGGTAACTCTGGGTCTTCCTTTCCTGTGGCGGTCCTCATGAGAGCCAGTTTCATCATAGCGCTTGATGGATTTTGCGACTGCACTTGAAGAAACTTTCAAAGTTCTTGAAATGTTCCGTATTGACTGAATTACATGTCTTGAAGTAATGATGGACTGTCTTTTCCCTTTGCTTATTTGATATGGACATGGTATTTTACTTAATAGGGCTATCTTCTGTATACCAACCCTACCTTGCCACAACACAACTGATTGGCTCAAACACATTAAGAAGGGAAAAAAATCCACAAATGAACTTTTAACAAGGCACACCTGTTAATTGAAATGCATTTCAGGTGAATACCTCATGAAGCTGGTTGAGAGAATGCCAAGAGTGTGCAAAACTGTCATCAAGGCAAACGTGGCTACTTTAACAAAAATCTAAAATCTAAAATATATTTTGATTTGTTTAACCCTTTTTTGGTTACTACCTGATTCCCTATGGGTTATTTTATGTTTTTGATGTCTTCACTATTATTCTACAATGTAGAAATTAGTCAAAATTAAGAAAAATCATTCAATGAGTAGGTGTGTCCAAACTTTTGACTGGTACTGTATATATTTACCAAATATGTATATATATGGGAAAATGATGCAGACAATTTCATTGATAGAAGCCACAATATTAAAGCTGATCTACCCTAAAATAAATTAATAAATAAGTAATAATTTCAAAGATTTTTCTGAGTTACAGTTCATATAAGTAAATCAGTCAATTGAAATAAATGAATTAGGCTCCAATCTATGGATTTCACATGAGTGTGCAGGGGTGCAGCCATGTGTGGGCCTGGGAGGGCAAAGGTCCACCGACTTGGCAGCCAGGCCCACCCACTGGGGAGCCAGGCCCAGACAATCAGAATGAGTTTTTCCCAACCAAAGGGCTTATAACAGACAGAAATACTCCTCAGCAAGCCCCCCCACGCCCCCTCTGACGACCCCTCAGGTGAAAAAGCTGGATGTGGAGGTCTGGTGGAGATTCCTGCAGTCAGCATGCCAATTGCACTCTCCCTCAAAACCTGAGACATCTGTGGCATTGTGTTGTGTGAAAAAAATTGAGATTTTAAAGTGGGCTTTTATTGTCCCCAGAACAAGGTGTTTCTGAACATGCTGTTTAATCAGCTTCTTCATATGCCACACTAGTCTTTTGGATGGTTTATATTGGCAAAGGAGAAATGCTCACTAACAGGGATGTAACACATTTATGGGGAAAAACATTTCAGCTCATGAAACACGGGACCAACACGTTACATGTTGTGTTTCTATTTTTGTTCAGTGTAACAAAGACTATACTTCCCTACATGGTGCACTGTAGCCTACTGAAAAATAATGCATTGCACAAAAGAAAGTCATTTCAAAGTACTTGTGCAATAAAACTTGAATCTTGAAATAATATCTTAGCCTAGGCTACTTTGTATTACTGCTATACCCGTCCTTATATAATTATATGGATACTGTTTAAAAAGAAAAACTATAGAAAGATTGCACTTTTACAGTGAATTAATATTATTAAACCAAAAAGATTATTGTTTGATTTGAAATACAGCTTCTGGTTGCTTTCTCACCCTACAATAATTCCACCTGATCCTGCTCGTGCCCATCAATGCTGCATGAACATTCGCCATGACTGAAAAACATCCACGTATCACAGATATTCACCACAGGTCAAGTAAAAGATTTTAACAGATAAGAGGTGCAATTTATGAGAAAGCAATACATTAAACATTGCACATTACTATGCCCCTTCAACAGTCAAAAAAAGTTGTGCTCACCTTGAGAAGTTGGCGCTGAAGTTGAGAGGGACTGAGTTAGTCAGGTCTTTGACGATGAAATATACCTACCCACTGTTTCACCCACTCACAGAGGGGCGACGTCATTAGTATTTGGCAAAGCCTCAGGACGCCCGTCCCTATCCCCAGGGATTCCTCATCATGCCACGCCAGAGACTCACAACATGGAAAACTGTCTAACCCATGGCGCCATACATTTAAAAAAAATATATATATATATATATTCGCTTAATGTATAGTGGTAGAAGATGTTTTACTTAGGACGCTGGATGCTCACAGGACAGCTATAATCTTTTTATGGAGACAATTAATAATTCCCATGTTCCACTGCCCTAATTGACATGAGGGTATTTACATTAGTCAAGTAGACTAATGTACTGCAATGTTTTAATTTAATTCATAAAATACACACACACACACACATACCCACACACACACCCTAAACTCAAAGTCACACAACTACACTGCTTTGTTATCAAATGAACAAACTGTAACATCTGATGTCGTGTTGTTTGTCAAGTCTTTATATTACAGCCTGTATTTTCAAACCAATTTCATGGCTCAATGCTTGACAGACAGAATACCTCACAGCATTTCGCCTCTCTCTCATCAGACAACTTTGACAGACATTTAATCAGCTAACAAAGAGGAGCCTTATCTTGTTCATGAACTGGTGAGGTATCAGGGCAGTTAGTAGGCATGTTTACGGATAAGGTAATCAATCAATCAATCTATCAAACTGTATCTGTGTAGCACTTACACGTATGTAAATAGGCAACTTTTTGTGCCAAAAAACTTTGCACTGAAAACGGGACAACAACAAATCAATCAGTGTTAGTTAGGGTTAGCCTGACGAGTGTCTCTGCTGAATATCTATGGCACTGACATACTGTAGATATACAAGCGGAGACAAGGTAAACATTCTGCCATGCAGTGAGTCACTTACGTGTACGATTGGAAGTCTTTTGATAACACCTGCATGACAAATGTTTCATTGGCGGTACCTTTTCAATGATGTAATGAATAAAAGATTGAAAGACCCTTAAACACTTTTTTTGTACATTTCGTAACTATTTACGTAGACAGTCTTGAATTAGTGTCAACGCCAGACATTCTGGAAATCACATTATTTTGCTGTTGTTGTACATACAGTATGTAATGATCATACTGCACAAAACCACTAGAGCTGGGCCAACTGATGTGTGTCTTCTTTTGCCACTATAGGCCCATTTAAAGAATCATTTATTGTTTTGATTGGCCCATGGACGATGTTGGTTTGAATGCTGTGTATGACTTTTCCCCTGATGCAGTGTCTGTGTGCTTCCCTTGCACCTGGGAGTTCTGATGTTAGTTCAGTTCGGTGACCCTTGACCTCTGAGGCCTCAGGGCAAACAGACAAACATCCAGTGGCATGTATTTTATGTCTGGCCTTCATCTGTTGAAGGTATATGATAGATTTGAATAGAACATCTTTATTGAGACTTTGTGGGAATGTTGTACAGTGGTTGCTCAACTAAACGTTTTGAGATTATGCTGCGGGATTTAGAGGTAATTTGTGGTTTAGTACGATACCCTGTGTCACTGCCTCACTGCTCCAGACCAGCGCAAGGGGGAGTTAGAGCACTGATTATGCTTACAGGAAAATACTCTTTCAAAATGAATGGACGAGGCAAGTGGTAGGGGGAAAAGACAGCATTCATAGGTCTTCAGAGTGTTTTCTATCCAAATCTACTAATAATATGCATATTCTAGCTTTTATGGCTGAGGCACGCTTTTCATCCGGACGTGAAAATACTGCCCCCTACCCCAAAGAAGTTAAACACAAAACAGGTGAAAAACATGGCCCACCTTGCCTGGCGAGGGTTCAGTCTCCTCGCCGCCCGGGTGTACTCCAGATTGCGATGGTCAGTCCAGATGAGAAAAGGGTGTTTAGCCCCCTCAAGCCAATGTTTCCATGCCTTCAAGGCTTTGACGACATCCAACAGCTCCTGGTCCCCCACATCATAGTTTCGCTCCGCCGGGCTGAGCTTCTTCGAGAAGAAGGCACAGGGGCTTAGGTGGCGTACCGAGCGCTGAGAGAGCACCGCTCCTATCCCAGCCTCGGACACGTCCACCTCCACTATGAACGCCAAAGAGGGATCCGGATGGGCCAACACGGGAGCCGAGGTAAACAGAGCCCTCAGGTGACTAAAAGCCCTGTCCGCCTCAGCTGACCACTGCAAGCGCACCGGGCCCCCCTTCAGCAGTGAGGTAATGGGAGCCGCCACCTGACCAAAATCCCGGATAAACCTCCGGTAGTAGTTGGCAAACCCTAAGAACCGCTGCACCTCCTTTACCGTGGTGGGAGTCGGCCAATTACGCACGGCTGCAATGCGGTCACTCTCCATCTCCACCCCTGAAGTGGAAATGCGATACCCTAGGAAGGAGACGGACTGTTGGAAGAACAGGCATTTCTCAGCCTTGACGTACCTGTCATGCTCCAACAGGCGACCAAGCACTCTGCGCACCAGGGACACATGCTCAGCTCGTGTAGCGGAGTATATCAAAATGTCATCAATATACACCACTACAACCTGCCCGTGCAGGTCCCTGAAAATCTCATCTACAAAGGCTTGGAAGACTGATGGCGCATTCATCAACCTGTACGGCATGACGAGGTACTCATAGTGCCCAGAGGTGGTACTGAAAGCCGTCTCCCACTCGTCTCCCTCTCGGATATGCACCAGGTTGTAAGCGCTCCTGAGATCTAGTTTAGTGAAGAAGCGCGCCCCGTGCATTGACTCTATCGCTGTGGCTATGAGCGGTAGCGGGTAGCTGTACCTCACAGTGATCTGATTCAGACCCCGATAGTCAATACACGGACGTAGACCTCCCTCCTTCTTCTTCACAAAAAATAAACTTGAGGAGGCGGGTGAAGTGGAGGACCAAATGTACCCCTGACGCAGGGATTCGGAGACATATGTTTACATAGCCTCCGTCTCCGCCTGTGAGAGGGGATACACGTGACTGCTGGGAAGTGCAGTGTCTACCAGGAGATCTCACAATCGCCCCGTCTTTTTGGAGAAGGCGAGAGCCAAATCGGCATATTCAGGGGGAATGCGCACGGTGGAGACCTGGTCTGTACTTTCCACCGAAGTAGCACCAACGGAACCCCCTAAACACCTACCTGAGCAATCTCGCGACCACCCCGTGAGAGCCCTCTGTGGCCAAGAAACAGTGGGGTTATGACACGCTAACCAGGGTAGGCCCAGCACCACGGGAAACGCAGGAGAGTCAATAAGGAAGAGACTAATTCTCTCCGTATGACCCCCCTGCGTCACCATGCTCAAAGGCGCGGTGACCTCCCTAATTAACCCTGACCCTAATGGTCGACTATCTAAGGCGTGAACGGGGAAGGGCACATCCACGGGAACAATAGGGATCCCTAAACTATCAATACAATTCCCAGCCGCGCCTTAATCGACGAGCGCCTTATGCTGGGAATTCGGGGAAAATTCAGGGAACATAACAGACACAAACATATGTGCAACAGAGGGCTCTGGGTGAGAATGGTGCCGGCTCACCTGGGGTGAAGCCAGAGCGCCCTGCCTGCTGTCTCGATTCCCAGAGGAACCAACCCGGCACCGACTGGCAGTGTGACCTCTGCGGCCACAGATGGTGCACGAGCGGGAACCCCCTCCGGTATCCCTGCGCACCGCCCCTCCCAGCTCCATGGGTATCGGAGAGGGGGTGCGGGAGGATGGAATCACCAGACCCTGATCTGAAGCCAGCAGGTTGTCCAGCCGGATGGACAGGTCCACCAGCTGTTAAAACGTGAGGGTGGTGTCTCTGCAGGCCAGCTCCCGACGGACATCCTTGCGCAGACTGCAGCGGTAATGGTCGATCAGGGCCCTGTTGTTCCATCCCTTCGCCGACAGCCAGGGTCCTAAACTCCAGGGTGAACTCCTGGGCACTCCTCGTCTCCTGCCTCAGATGGTGGAGGCGCTCACCCGCCGCTCTACCCTCGGGCGGGTGAACTCCTCAAACTGGTCCAGCGCCGCATCTCCCTCTCTCCACACGGCGCTGGCCCAATCCAGGGCTCTCCCGGTGAGGCACGAGACAAGGGCGGACACCCTCTCACGGTCCGATGGAGCCGGGTGGACGGTGGCCAGATAAAGGTCTAATTGTAACAAGAACCCCTGGCAGTTCGCAGCCCTCCCGTCGTACTCCTGGGGCAAGGAGAGACGGATTCCACTGGGTTCAGGCGGGAAAGGGGAGCTCAGGAGAGACCCCGGTTGTGCTGGTGGAGGTGCTGGAAGAACTCCCTGTCTCTCCCAACGATCCATTGTCTGGACAAGGCGATCCATGGCGACGCCAAGATGGTGAAGCATAACTGCATGCTCCTGGACGCGCTCCTCCACCTCAATGGCCGGGGTACCTTCTCCTGCTGACTCCATAGTCGTGGTCGGAGACTCTGTAAAGGGTGCGTGTTGGTGGCAGGGAAGTCAGGTGCAGGAGAACGAACTTGGTATAAACGGAGTCGTTTAATAAGTGCTGACAAAACTCCAAAAACCAAAGTTTACAAAATAACAAAAGTGGGTACAAAACCCGTCGCACACAAACACATAACTTGCACATCACATACAATCAAACAATCTCCAACAAGGACATGAGGGGAAACAGAGGGTTAAATACACAACATGTAATTGATGGGATTGGAACCAGGTGTGAAGGAAGACAAGACAAAACCAATGAAAGATGGATCAGTGATAGCTAGAAGGTCGGTGACGTCGACCGCCGAACATCGCCCGAACAAGGAGAGGGACCGACTTCGGCGGAAGTCGTGACACCAATATTCTAAAAAACACATTAAAATGAATTTGCTAATTTTTCCAACAATGATGTGTTTCCATCAAATGGACTTGTTGCGGATAAAAGGCTGTGTGTGATGTCGTAGTGCACATTCAAATCACTTTTGTCGTTAAATTCCCATGTGCCAAATAACACATACAAGTTTAATGGGTTTCCACCACATTTTCAGTTCAACTGATGGTTTTGTCACAGAAAAAATGTGCGTCTGGGCACGTGCGCTCTAGCCAACAGCTCCTGATACAGTGCAGGTATAGCTTACTACATGATGAGATTATTATGGCCAAAAGAGCAATATACTTTGTAATTTGTCAAAAGCCAGCCAGAATATGTCACAAGAATATGTCACCTCGATTAAACTCATCACCTTGCACTTTCACCACCTTTGAAGTTCATCATCATTTATTTAATCTGTAGCTTAATAAACTGCCTGCTTTCCCGTGTCTTCGTGGGATGACCACACAAAATTTAATCACGTGACTCAAAGTTTACTTCGATATGATGGTTATTATATCACTGCCATTTTTTGCATAATGAATTTTACAGACACAAAAATAGACCACCTTGTCTAGCATATTTTGTTTTGTCGACATTTGGAAAGTTTATCAACAAATTAGCTGTTTTCATCAGGCCTGTCGTGACAATTTTTTATCTGACATGTATTTTACTCGCATAAAAAGGTTGGCTGGAAACCTGGTTACTGATACTCTGCTTCCTGTGCAGAAACGGAATTACATGTAAATAATCCTAAAGTATTATTTTTTATTTTTTAATAATGTGTTTACAGAGTCAAATGGCTACTACTGTAGAAACAACTTACCAGCTACTACATGTAATGCCATACATACTAAATACTGTAAAGCAATACGTTTGGATGCCATACATAGTGTCAAGCCATATGTTTGGGTGCCATACATACTGTACAGCCATGTACAGTGGTGTAAAGTACTTAAGTAAAAATACTTTAAAGTACTACTTAATTCGTTTTATGGGGTATCTGTACTTTACTTTACTATTTATATTTTTGCCAACTTTTACTTACACTTCACTACATTCCTAAAGAAAATAATGTACTTTTTACTCCATACATTTCCTGACACCCAAAAGTACTTGTTACACTTTGACAAAAAAATGGTCCAATTCACACACTTATCAGGAGAACATCCTTGGTTACTGCCTCTGATCTGGCGGACTCACTAAACACAATGCTTTGTTTATAAATCATTATACATTATTGTTATTATGTCTGAGTTTTCCTGCAATAGAAAAAATAATTGTGCCGTCTGGTTTGCTTAATAGAAGGAATTAAAAATGATTTATATTTTTACTTAAACTTTGATACTTAAGTACATTTTAGCGATTCCATATGTTTGGATGACATACATACTGTAAAGCCATATGTTTGGGTGCCATACATACTGTAAAACCCACACAGACAGTACATACAGTTGAAGTCGGAAGTTTACATACACTTAGGTTGGAGTCATTAAAACGTGTTTTTCAACCACTCCACCACTCCACTCTTGTTAACAAACTATAGTTTTGGCAAGTCGGTTAGGACATCTACTTTGTGCATGACACAAGTCATCTTTCCAACAATTGTTTACAGACAGATTATTTCACTTATAATTCACTGTATCACAATTCCAGTGGGTCAGAGGTTTACATACATTGTGCATTTAAACAGCTTGGAAAATTCCTGAAAATGTTGTCATGGCTTTAGAAGCTTCTGATAAGCTAATTGACATAATTTGAGTCAAATGGAGGTGTACCTGTGGATGTATTTCAAGACCTACCTTCAAACTCAGTGCCTCTTTGCTTGACATCATGGGAAAATCAAAAGAAATCAGCCAAGACCTCAGAAAAACAAATGTAGACCTCCACAAGTCTGGCTCATCCTTGGGAGCAATTTCCAAAACACCTGAAGGTACCACATTCATCTGTACAAACAATAGTACGCAAGTATAAACACCATGGGACCACACAGCCGTCATACCGCTCAGGAAGGAGACGCATTCTGTCTCCTAGAGATGAATGTACTTTGGTGTAGAAAGTGCAAATAAATCTCAAAACAACAGCAAAGGACCTTGTGAAGATGCTGGAGGAAACAGGTACAAAAGTATCTACATCCACAGTAAAACGAGTCCTATATCGACATAACCTGAAAGGCAGCTCAGCAAGGAAGAACCCACTGCTCCAAACCGCCATAAAATAGCCCGACTACGGTTTGCTACTGCACATGGGGACAAAGATCGTACTTTTTGGAGAAATGTCCTCTGGTCTGATGAAACAAAAATAGAACTGTTTGGCCATAATGACCATTGTTATGTTTGGAGGAAAAAGGGGGAGGATGGTAAGCCGAAGAACACCATCCCAACTATGAAGCACGGGGTGTCAGCATCATATTGTGGGGGTGCTTTGCTGCAGGAGGGACTGGTGCACTTCACAAAATAGATGACATCATTAGGAAAAAAAGTATGTGAATATATTGAAGCAGCATCTCAAGACATCAGTCAAGATGTTCAAGCATGGTCGCAAATGGGTCTTCCAAATGGACAATGACCCCAAGCATACTTCCAAAGTTGTGGCAAAATGGCTTAAGGACAACAAAGTCAAGGTATTGGAGTGGCCATCACAAAGCCCTGACCTCAATCCTAAAAGTGTTTGTGAGCAAGGAGGCCTAAAAACCTGACTCAGTTACCCCAGCTCTGTCAGGAGGAATGGGCCAAAATTTACCCAACTTATTGTGGGAAGCTTGTGGAAGGCTACCCAAAATGTTTGACCCAAGTTAAACAATTTAAAGACAATGTTAACTAATTCTAATTGAGTGTATGTAAACTTCTGACCCACTGGGAATGTGATGAAAGAAATAAAAGCTGAAGCTGACCTAAGACAGGGAATTTTTACTAGGATTAAATGTCAGGAAATGTGAAAAACTGAGTTTAAATGTTTTTGGCTAAGGTGTATGTAAAGTTCTGACTTCAACTGTATACTCCAGACTGATTTCAACACAGAATGCATGTCCAGACTTCCTCCATAGCATTGGTGTTCCCCTAAGAAATAGTGAGTTTAGTTTCAATTCAGTTTACTGACAGCTCTTATGGTTCTTCCCAGGAGATCAGTGTTACTGATGACCTGCAGAGAGAGTCGACATTCACATGACAGAAATCTTTTATTTTCTCAGATTAAAATGACTAGTTGCTAATACATGCACATGGGGATGTGTGAAACTTACTTCTCATGAGGTGTCCACACTTGCGGCAGAGAATAGCTAGTGTTTTGCGTGGCGCTGACTGGTAAGTCACTTCAGGAAGGTGGTTGCTTGCACTAGCAAGGCAGAGGTCCTGATTTCGAGCCTCGGTGTGAGCCAAATCAGGAAGAATAGGTACTCACTAAGCAAGCAGCGTGACGCCCTTTACAACTACAGTGCAGCAGCATTCATGTGAGGTGAGACAACACCAGCATTTCTCAAAGTTGGCATTACTCCAGGGGTAGCTTTGTTCAGACAGCAGTGTTTGTTTGAAAGGTTAAAGGGCTCGTTATATGAGAAGCAGGCATGTTAACCATAGCAGGGACATGAGAAGACCCTTGACACCTAACACAGCCTCTCCCCTGTGACCTCAGTCCAAATGATGGGAGGCCAGTGTTAATTGCTTGCTCTGTGTACACAGACACACTAGTCTTCCATCCCTTCTTCTCTAAACCTCGTCCTTGTCTCCGCAGAGCTGAGTTCTACAAACACAGAGTGCTGTTTGAGGGCTCCACCATGTACCCTAGCCTGTTGTGAAGCTCCACCATGTACCCAGGCCTGTAAGGGGGCTCCACCATGTACCCAGACCTGTTGTGAAGCTCCACCATGTACCCAGGCCTGTAAGGGGGCTCCACCATGTACCCAGACCTGTTGTGAAGCTCCACCATGTACCCAGGCCTGTTAGGGGGCTCCACCATATACCCAGGCCTGTAAGGGGGCTCCACCATATACCCAGGCCTGTAAGGGGGCTCCACCATGTACCCAGACCTGTTGTGAAGCTCCACCATGTACCCAGGCCTGTTGTGAAGCTCCACCATGTACCCAGGCCTGTAAGGGGGCTCCACCATGTACCCAGACCTGTTGTGAAGCTCCACCATGTACCCAGGCCTGTAAGGGGGCTCCACCATGTACCCAGGCCTGTTGTGAAGCTCCACCATGTACCCAGGCCTGTTAGGGGGCTCCACCATATACCCAGGCCTGTAAGGGGGCTCCACCATATACCCAGGCCTGTAAGGGGGCTCCACCATGTACCCAGACCTGTTGTGAAGCTCCACCATGTACCCAGGCCTGTTGTGAAGCTCCACCATGTACCCAGGCCTGTAAGGGGGCTCCACCATGTACCCAGACCTGTTGTGAAGCTCCACCATGTACCCAGGCCTGTTAGGGGGCTCCACCATATACCCAGGCCTGTAAGGGGGCTCCACCATGTACCCAGGTCTGTAAGGGGGCTCCACCATGTACCCAGACCTGTTGTGAAGCTCCACCATGTACCCAGGCCTGTTAGGGGGCTCCACCATATACCCAGGCCTGTAAGGGGGCTCCACCATGTACCCAGGCCTGTTAGGGAGCTCCACCATGTACCCAGGCCTGTTAGGGGGCTCCACCATGTACCCAGGCCTGTTGTGAAGCTCCACCATGTACCCAGTTCTGTTAGGGGGCTCCACCATATACCCATGCCTGTTAGGGGGCTCCACCATATACCCAGGCCTGTTAGGGGGCTCCACCATATACCCAGGCCTGTTAGGGGGCTCCACCATGTACCTGGGCCTGTTTGAAGGCTCCACCATATACCCAGGCCTGTTAGGGGTCTCCAACATGTACCTGGGCCTGGTTGGGGGCTCCACCATGTACCTGGGCTTGTTTGAGGGCTCCACCATATACCCAGGCCTGTTTGGGGGCTCCACCATGTACCCGGGCCTGTTGTGAGGCTCCACCATGTACCGGGCCTGTTAGGGCGCGCCACCATGTACCCGTGCCTGTCGTCTCGACTGTAGGGGGAGTTCAAGCACCTCTACATGGAGCATGAGCTGAAGGCACACGTGGACAAGCTCTCGGTGTGGCCACACAGACACACACACACACACACAAACACACACATATTGCCTCTGCTAATTCATTGACCATAAACAGAGGCATAAACTGTACATACTGAATGTACTCCTTTTCTAATCTCTAGCATGTCTAGTGTACTTTCCGTTGGCACCAGGGGAATACATTTCATCAAGTGTTTTGCCAGAGAGGATGTTAAGACTAAAAATGTGCCATTCTTGGCTGAGAGGGAACATGACTTGGATGGCAGAGGGGTGAAATCAGTGGCGATTGCTCAAACTTATTGTAGGATTATTGAGCCTGCAGGTCAATCTCCTGCATTAGGAGGTAATAGAGCATCAAATTTAAATGTGTGTGGCGGATCCGTCTCGGCCTGCGGTGAAATGTATTCAGTACATTTCTGCTCTGCCTGCGGCGAATCAGCAGCTGGGATAGGCAACGAGATTGATTGCGGTGGTGACAGCAAGCACAACACCCACATAAAGTTCCCCCGGGACCTGATTTTAAACAGACTTACAAGCAAATACGACAAACACTGAGTGGATAAAACATTAGGAACACCTGCTCTTTCCATGACAGACCAGGTGAAAGCTATGATCACTTAAATCCACTTCAATCAGTGTAGGTGAAGGGGAGGAGACAGGTTAAATAATTATTTTTAAGCGTTAAGACAATTGAGACATTGATTGTGTATGTGTACCATTCACAGGGTGAATGGGCAAGACAAAATATTTAAGTGCCGTTGACTGGGGTATGGTAGTAGGTGCCACGTGCATGGTTTCTGTGAAGAACTGCAACGCTGCTGGGTTTTTCACGCTCAACAGTTTCCTGTGTGTATCAACAATGGCCCACCACCCAAAGGACATCAGTCACTGTGGGAAGCATTGGAGTCAACATGGGCCATCATCCCTGTGGAACACTTTCGGCACCTTGCAGAGTCCATGCCCAGATTAATTGAGGCTGTTCTGAGGGAAAAAGGGGGTGCAACTCAGTATTAGGAAGGTGTTCCAAATGCTTTGTACTGTCAGTGAATATGCACACATTCGCAAAGATACACACATACACACATAAGATGGAGCGGACAGACATGGCAGCTCTGCTACTAGTTTCTATACAACTTTGAGTATTTTGTTTGTGTGTTATTTCTTAAACTATTAGCCCAGAACATGTTTTGTGTTATTACATACATCCGTAAAAAACTTTTGGATATCAGAGCGGAGCTAACTCCACCAGAATTATGACCAGCAATACGAATTTCCCGAATTGGATCCTTTGTTTGCACCCCCAAGGGGAATTTAACTTATCCCAGAGGCTGTTCCAAGATGCTGCCGGCGGAGAAGAGGTACTCTGAGTGGAATTCTTGTCCGACTCAGGAGGCGGGCACACCATCCACCGCTTGGACAATAAAGTAGACGAGCTCAGGGCGAGAATCTCCTTCCAGAGAGACACCAGGGACTGTAACATACTCTGTTTCACGGAATAATGGCTCTCTTCGGATATACTGTCCCCTTCCATACAGCCAGCTGGGTTCTCTGTACGTCGCGCAGACAGGAATAAAGAACTCTCCGGGAGGAAGAGTGCAGTGGTGTATGTTTCATGATTAACCACTCATGGTGTGATTGTGATAACGTACAGAAACTCAAGTCCTTTTGTTCACCCGACCTAGAATACCGCACAATTAAATGCCGACCGTATTACCTCCCAAGATAATTTTCTTTGGTTATAGTCACGTCTGTGTATATTCCCCCTCAAGCCGATAACACGATGGCCCTCAAGGAACTACACTGGTCTGTATACAAACTGGAAACCACATATCCTGAGGCCGCATTTATTGTAGGCTGGGGATTTTAACAAAGCAAATTTCAGGAAAATGCTACCGAAGTTCTATCAACACATTGACTGTAGTACTCGCGCTGGGAAAACACTCAACCACTGCTATTCTCTCTTCCGGGATGCCAACAAGGCCCTCCACCGCCCTCCCTTTGGAAAATCAGATCATAACTAAATTTTTCTCCTCCCTACCTATATGCAGAAACTCAAACAGGAAGTACCTGTGCTAAGGTCTATTCAACGCTGGTCTGGTCAATCAGAATCCATGCTTCAAGATTGTTTTGATCACGCGGACTTGGATATGTTCCGGGGAGCCTCGGATAATAACATTGATGTATACACGGACACGGTGACTCAGTTGTTGTTCCCACAGTGACTATTAAAACCTATCCAAACCAGACACCATAGACAGATGGCAGTATTCATGCTAAACTGAAAGTGCGAACCACCGCATTTAACCATGGCAAGGTTACTGGGAATATGGTTGAATTACATGCAATGTAGTTATTCACTCCTTAAGGCAATCAAACAGGCAAAACGTCAGTACAGAGACAAAGTGGAGTCGCAATTCAATGGCTCAGACACGAGACGTATGTGGCAGGGTCTACAGACAATCACAGATTACAAAGGGAAAACAAGCCACGTCGCAGACATCGACGTCTTTTTCCCGGACAAGCTAAACACCTTCTTCACCCGCTTTGAGGATAACACAGTGCCATCGACACAGCCCGCTTCCAAGGACTGTGGGCTCCCGTTTTCCGTGGCTGATGTGAGTAAGACATGTAAGTGTGTTAACCCTCGCAAGGCTGCCGGCCCAGACAGCATCCCTATCCGGTCCACAGAACATGCACAGATCAGCTGCCTGGAGTGTTTACCGACATATTCAATTTCTCCCTATCCCAGTCTGCTGTCCCCACTTGCTTCAAGATGTCCACCATTGTTCCTGTACCCAAGAAAGCAAAGGTAACTGAACTAAATAACTATCGCCCTGAAGCACTCACTTTTGTCATCATGAGGCGCTTTGAGAGGCTAGTTAATTAAGGATCATATCACCTCTACCTTACCTGACACGCTAGACGCACTTGAATTTGCTTACCTCCCCAAAGATCCACAGACGATGCAATCGCCATTGCACTGCACACTGCGCTATCCCACCTGGATAAGAGGAATACCTATGTAAGAATTCTGTTCATTGACTATAGCTCAGCCTTCAACACCATAGTACCCTCTAAGCTCATAATCAAGCTCTGGGCCCTGGGTCTGAACACCGCCTTGTGCAACTGGGTCCTGGACTTCCTGACGGCCGTCTCCAGGTGGTGAAGGTAGGAAACAACACCTCCGCTTCACTGATCCTCAACACAGGTGCCCTAAAAGGGTGCGTGCTCAGCCGCCTCCTGTACTCCCTGTTCACCCATGACTGCATGGCCATGCACGCCTCCAACTCAATCATCAAGTTTGCAGACAACACAACAGTAGTAGGCCTGATTACAAACAATGACGAGGAAGCCGACAGGGAGGAGGTGAGGGACCTGGGAGTGTGGTTCTTGGAAAATAACCTCTCACTCAATGTCAACAAAACAAAGGAGCTGATCGTGGACTTCAGGAAACAGCAGAGGGAGCACCCCTCTGTCCACATCGACAGGACCGTAGTGGAGAAGTTGGACAGCTTCAAGTTCCTCAGCGTACACATCACTGACGATCTAAAATGGTCCACCCACACAGACACTGCTCGCAACTGCAGGGCTCTCCAGAGGGTGGTGCGGTCTGCCCAACGCATCACCGGGGGCACACTGCCTGCCCTCCAGGACACCGACAGCACCCGATGTCACAGGAAGACCAACAAGATCATCAAGAACATAAACCACCCGAGCCACTGCCTGTCCACCCCGCTGTCATCCAGAAGGTGAGTACAGGTTTTTTCAAAGCTGGGACTGAGAGACTGAAAAACAGCTTCTATCTCAAGGCCATCAGACTGTTAAATAGCCATCACTAGCTGGCTAACATCCGGTTACTCAACCCTGCATCTTAGAGGCTGCTGCCCTATATACATAGACATGGAATCACTGGTCACTTTAATAATTTTTACATACTGCTTTACTCATTTCATGTGTATATGCTGTATTCTATTCTACTGTATTTTAGTCAATGCCACTTCGACATTGCTCGTCCTAATATTTATATATTTCTTAATTCCATTATTTTACTTTTAGATTTGTGTGTATTGTTGTGAATTGTTAGATATGACTGCACTGTTGGAGCTAGGAACACAAGCATTTCACTACACCCACAATAACATCTGCTTAATGTATGTATGTTACCAATAACATTTGATTTGAAACACTCACACCCTTGTCTTACATCTGTAAACCCACTGAAAAAGGCACATCTACATTCTTGTACAGACAACTAAACACACAGGTAGAGACAGACTCACACTTCCCAGTTAGCCTAACTCAGTTCCTGCTGGTGCAGTATGCATAAATACCAATGGACACATACTAAGATATACACATATGAAATATCCCCACATAGGACACACACACACACACACACACACACACACACACACACACACACACACACACACACACACACACACACACACACACACACACACACACACACACACACACACACACACACACACACACACACACGTGAGCAGTGTTCAACATCTGAAGTATTATAAGACTGTTATGCAGACACTCTGTAAAGACAGTGTGGACTCAGCTGTCTAGCAGACGTTCTGCAGTGATGTGTCACACTGCAGCCCAGTCTATGGAGAGAGCATGTGTACTGTAGGTTGCGTCTTGACAGTGTATAGATTTCTCCCATAAACAAAATGAGCATCCAAACATTGCTGTGTTGGATTGTATAGAGATGATGGGTGATTGTTTCAGCTCCATTTCAACATCAGGATAATGACAGCTAATTTGGAGACCTTTTAGGTCCCGTTTAGGTAGTGGTCCATGTAACATACAAAGCATACTTTTCCAGGGAAAATATTTGAAGTACTGTTGGTTTACTTCAGCTATTGTCAGTTACCATATGGGTACCATACGAAAGCATATTATCTTGGGGGGAAATATTTGAAGTATTGGGAAAAAGGGAAACCTAGTGAGTTGCACAACTGAATGCATTCAACCGAAATGTGTCTTCTGTGTTTAACCCAACCCATCTGAATCAGAGGTGCAAGGGGCTGCCTTCATCGACATCATCGGTGCCCGGGGAGCTGTTGTTGTTGGGGGTTAACTGCCTTGCTCAAAGTCAGAAGGGACGATTTTTTCCACCTTGTCCGGCTCAGGGATTCGAACCAATGACTTTTTAGGTATTGGCCGAACACTCTTAACTGCTAGGCTACGTGGTTTACTAAAAGCAATGTTAAAGATCACTGATGCTGTGCTCATCAGAGTTACAGGGAGAGATCAAGAGGTTAAAAAAGGTTTCACTTCCTTATCAAAGCCTCTAATGAGATGCACTATTTAAAACATCTGCAAAATAAACCAAAACAAATTAGCCCCAGCTTTGAAAGTGTGCGTGACAAATACACCGCAGGAGGTTTGTGGCACCTTAATAGGGGACAACGGGCTCGTGGTAATGGCTGGAGCGAAATTGGTGGAATGGTATCAAATACATCAAACACATTGTTTCCATGTGGTTGATGCCATTCCATTCGCTCCGTTCCAGACATTATTATGAGCCGTTCTCCCCTCAGCAGCCTCCACTGATTAAAAACTCAATGCTTCCCGAGGGCAAGTGACTTAGTCAGCGTACAGTAATTGGAAGCAAACTCCCAAACAATTACGTAAAGTTCAAAAAGAGACTCCTCCCCTTTGTGGCAATAATGACTACTCCTCAGGCAATGTGTGACATTCATACCAGTCAAGCCATCTGCATGCAATATCCCCCATCCTTCTCTCTTTTTCTGTTCTTTGCTAAGTTTGGCCTTGTAATTTTGTATTCAAGTTTTAATTGAAGTTTGTGATTGTATTATATGGTAATAGACAACTAAACAACAAGACTTTTTAGTTGAGTGAAGAGCTGATGTACAGTATATTGGGCTTGGCAGTATTCTTGGGTCAGGAGTAAAGGCCTTTAGAATGAGGTCTACTAAGATGGGTAGAAAAATAGGCATATTAAGACTTTATTATAACTACTGTGTATTTATTATCCCAAACTCTCTAACCAGTGATAGAGTCAAGCCTTCTGTCAGTGCAGTAAAATTACATCTTGAGCCATTTCAAAGTTCTGAAAACAGCTATTACCAAAATAAACTGCTTAATCGTCAGTCACAGAGACAGCATCTACACAGGATTTTCCAGAAGCCCACAGAGGACTGACAAGCTAGTTTCTAATTGTTACAACTAATGTTGGCATCAGCGATGACCTTTAACCATAAAAGCGTCAATAGGGGTAAATGTTGACCCTTCATACATTTTTTTACTTTGTCAAGCAACTAGTTACAAACAAAAAATACATAATGTGCCATGATTTCTGTGTTAATATGGAGACATGAAAAAACATCAATCTGTTGTATTCTAAGATGAAAATGTGGAATAAATAGTCAACTTTGTGATAAAAGCAAAAAATAGATAGATGCACAGTACCCTGAAAACATATAGATATGGAGCCACTCCAGATTTGGCCCATGGGGCGTGGCAGCCCCTATAACAAAATAATTACTAAACAATGTAAAAAATAAAATAAAGTTGTGATGTTGAGAGTCTCACATTTCAGATGCAATTGGAATCGAGTTGTTAGCCCATAGTTTTCCAAAGTTAGAGCTAAACATCAGATGGCACCGGTGCCCATATATCGCCGATATCAGTGGTCATCATAGGTCGTACCGGTATGTCAGATTAGCTCAATCACCAAATTCTCAGCCTCTGAGTATCACAGATACTTTTTCAATTTGAATGAATAATAAACAAATGTTCATAACAAGTAGCTATGGGTGTCAAAAGATCTGTTCCAGACATTAATTTTTTACAAAAACCTATATTTGAATACACCAGATTTGACAATAAATGTTAGATGTTTTTTGTTGTTAAATATGCTTATTTTGGGGAATGTAAACCATTTACTTGTGTTACAAAAGGGTAATAAAAAGTGTTACCGCTTGACAGACAGTGTATCTTTGAAAATCATTACCTATTTTGGGTAAAAAAATGACCCCCGTTGGCGCTTTTAAGCTAAAAATATGTTTCCTCTTTTAGGGTTAAAAAGAGATGATATTGTTCTGAGTTGTACCCATGCTCTGAGGCAGACTGGTGACAGATGACATGACATTCCATATAATACAGGTGACTGTCTTTCTCTTTGTCTCTGTAGTGCTTTGCTCCCTCCTCTAAGACTGGGAAAAAAGGGGGAGTCTCTGGGTGAATTCTGCTATAGGGATGATCTCTATAGCCTTGCTGCTATTTTGACAGACTGAGCGAGCAGTGCTAGCTTGCTTTCTCCCCTCAGATATGACCCAGATAGAAAAATGCTTTGTCTGCTATCATCAAAGCTAAAAATAATCCCCCCAAGGCAGAAATGGGAGTTGAAACCAAAGGTGTAAAGAAGATTCCCAGAACCAGTCAAGCTTTATTTCATGGGCACTTTGTGGAAATGTTCTAAAGTTTGACATTTAGTTTAAATCGTGTTTGTTATGAAATTTCATGATAAAAAATGATTTAAATGTTAACAAATAGGTCTACTAATGAAAGATTACAAACAAATGTGTTGGGCTATGTGTTCATGTTTCCCATTCATCCTGATAGATTTGATGTTTTCCATATGCAGTGCAATGCCCACAGATTACCTATCAAACAATAGCAAGATCAGAGCCCAATAGATAATGCATTATGCAAGACAGTCATTTCTGCTGACCAAAGCAAGATCATCTCTGAGATGGGCAGCAAGCTAGTCCCTTCTGTGCCTCCCACTGACTTTCCATCAAAAGCAGAAATGACACAGGCAGAGAAGGTGGCTAAATGAGCTGGTGTAAGAAGTCTTGAAACAAGCCCCTCCAATAACCACAGGAAGGGTTTTGCCTTGTGTTTCCTCTCTCGGGCCAGTCTGTCAGTCTGTTAGCTAATAGAGTCAGAGAGAAAGACCAAGTTAGCATGCTGCAGGGTCAATTAATGGGCATGTTTTTGAACTTGTCTTCAGAATGTATGTAATCAAGCTGTAACAAGCTGTGATGTGTGCAAAATGACATTTTACCAAGGACCCTGTCTGATTTGGATCTAATTAAGAATATTGAATGTTGTTTGGAGAAATCAATACTTGAAAAAAAAAAATCCTGTAGGAAATGAACAATCAACGGTGTTACCAGCTTTGGTTTTCGTTTTCAAGGTTGATTCTATTTAGGTGTCGACGCACACTGATTGGAATCATCCTTGTTGGTCAGGATGTATTGCACCTGTCGCCTCGTTAGTCAGTCGTTAGTTTCACCTGAATTTTAGGACCCCTTTAGGTAACAAAACAAATATTTGAATTCAGCCTTTACTACTAAAGCCCATAGAAATGCATTGAATAATACATCCATAAATAGCAGAAAAGACAGTCAAAATAATCAATAATAACGAACAAGGTTTTGAAGTATCTGTCCTTTATCTACGATATATAAGAAAGCTCAGGAAATATTTGTCATTTTTTTGGACACATATTTAACCCCTTATTTTTGTTTGCACAAAACTACCTCCATACTTCCATTCATTTGTATGGGTTACCATTAGACGAGTCCCGTGTTGGTGAGAGTATCGCCTTTCTACAGTTGGGTCATATTAGATTGTAGCCCAAACAGACAAAAGTTGGCACATCAGCGTTACCAACTTTAGTCGAGTCATTTGACAGTTGTGGGGGGCGTAGAGCACAACAGGGAACACCATCGTATTCATGAGAGTCTCCCGTTTCTATAGAGTGGCCATAACCATTTGGATTCTACAGACGTTTTCGTGAGGAGACAGATTTTTTTCTGGATGTCTCCTTGTCTGACAAACGACGCTGTAGCTCTGCCACTTTCCACCGAAGATGCGGAAGGGCGACATAGGCAGATGTGATTGATTGAGACGTAGCCCATGCAGAAAATGATATCTCTACCTAAAACTGACAGATTTTTAAGGGAATTATTTTATTATGTTACTTAAATTGACACGTGTCAATAGACTCTAGGGTTTTTTTAAGAGCAACCCCATGGATGCCTTTCAGAACCCATTTTAAAACCCCACTTTTTTGTTTTGGTTGTCAGTGGCTCATTTGTTAGTTCCCTTTTTCTGTTGAGCAAAAAATGTTGGTTTCTTATTGGGGAACATAACAAAATGTGGGCCCGACCTGGATCTTGTGTCCAAGGGTTTTTGTTGTCGCTCAAATCACTCTGAGGCAGTGGAAACTTTCATAAACACTCACAGGGTAGATCATTGATTTTAATTTTAATTGAAAACAGTAACTGTAAGGTACTTAGATATGATTTCATATTGTTATCAAAACGTCTGCATTGGACTTTTAATTGATACTGCTTTGGTGGAGAAGGAAATCCTCCCAGAGAGGGAGGATAATGAAAAGGGTCAAACACAATAGGGTATCATTTAGTTGAGGTGACAAACAAGAAGACCTTCTTTGTCCCACACATTCCTCCTGTTGGGATGCGTGATGCAGTGAATAGTACGTGTCAGCGAAACAAGGAGAGCCATCTCTGTTGATGTGTCATCAGAAAAATACACTGGAGCATTTAGAGGGTGTCACAGCTTGAGGTATGAGTGAATACATTCCTTTATCCAGCTGAGCAAACTTAAACCATCTTAAAAAACAAACTAACCACATGTGACAGGGATTACTTTGATTTGGATTTCCTCCACAGAATGGAAGGGATGTGCGGTTAAGCTGTGGTCTAGCACCTGTTCCTCCAGGCACTGTTTGTGACTCTCCCCATTCGTTGTCTGATAAGCCTGAGAATAGGGATTATAGAATGGGTAAACATGTTACAAACAGTTCTCCTATCCTTCCATTTCACAATAGGATAGATAACAGACAGATGATTGAAGGTAGGATGACGGTAAATAAGGTGAGAAAGCAACAGAGCGTCTTCCAGTCCAGTACAGACGTGACAGGTATGTTCAGCAGGCAAGTACAGTATGTTCATATCACATTCATTCATATCAAGCAAAACATTCTGTTTTCACATTTAAATCAGTCGAATGATCCGCAGCTAAGTGGAGGGTGTTTGTGCTGTATGTGGTGGTGGAGGAGGGTGGGGTTAGTTTTGGTGAGGTGAGTAGATGTCACGGACGTCAAAGGAAGTACATTTTCCTTTATTTATGAAAATGACGCCGAACAAAACAATAAACACTACAAAAACAAACCGTGAAGCTAAAGGCAATGTGCCCTAAACAAAGTCAACTTCCCACAAACACAGGTGGGAAAAGGGCAGCCTAAGTATGGTTCTCAATCAGAGACAACGATAGACAACCAAAATAGAGACATAAAAAGGATCTCTAAGGTCAGGGCGTGACAGTAGATGATAGTAACGTTTAAAGGAGGATGACGATAGCGTTATTGGAAGGCTGTGTTAAGTTAGCAGCAAAGACGAATGCAAGCATCTCCACACCACAGTAATGACTGAGGGTGCTAAGGTTTAGCTACTCCCCTTCCACCACAGAAATTACTGAGGGTGCTAATTGTTAGCTACTCCCCTGCCACCACAGTAATGACTGAGGGTGCTAATTGTTAGCTACTCCCCTGCCACCACAGTAATGACTGAGGGTGCTAAGGGTTAGCTACTCCCCTGCCACCACAGTAATGACTGAGGGTGCTAATTGTTAGCTACTCCACTGCCACCACAGTAATGACTGAGTGTGCTAATTGTTAGCTACTCCCCTGCCACCACAGTAATGACTGAGGGTGCTAAGGGTTAGCTACTCCCCTGCCACAACAGTAATGACTGAGGGTGCTTAGAGTTAGCTACTCCCCTGCCACCACAGTAATGACTGAGTGTGCTAATTGTTAGCTACTCCCCTGCCACCACAGTAATGACTGAGGGTGCTAATTGTTAGCTACTCCCCTGCCACCACAGTAATGACTGAGTGTGCTAAGGGTCAGCTACTTCCCTGCCACCACAATAATAACTGAGGGTGCTAAGGGTTAGCTACTCCCTTGCCACCACAGTAATGACTGAGGGTGCTAAGGGTTAGCTGCTCCCCTGCCACCACAGTAGCATTCCAATCAATCATGTTTCCATTGAGCTAAGTTCGCTAACTTCGCTATGACTAAATGGGACTCTTCCATATCAAGTAACTCAAGCGAGCACTAAAATCTGATTTAAAAAATAGATAAAACAACACCTCAAGGTGTTGCAGACTATGAAGAGACACACGCATACGCACACACACACACACACACTAACACACGCATTGTAATGTTGTGGTATTGTTATATTGTGGATCTTATATTGTAAATGTGTAATAATGTATTGTATGATTTATTGTGTTGTGTTTTGTTGTGATGTAACTGTTTTAACCCTATTTGAACCCCAGGAATAGCTAATGGGGATCCTAATAAAATATCACATTTGACACACAATCTTTCCTGGTCCCAAACCATTTTACTGAGGAATGCTGTGTCAAAACACAATCTGCTTTTATTTTCTTTGCTCCCCAACCCACCTTTTCTCACATCTAAAGACTCCCCCTCTCATGTTCATTGTACGCCCCCCCCCCCCCCCCCCCTCCAAACACACACACACACACACACACACACATACACATACACATACACATACACGCACGTATGCACGCACACACATTTATGCAGCCTTCCCTCCTTAGCGTTGGTGTTATTCAGCTGTGATTGGTTTTGCACATTGATCTCCATGGATCATCCATCATGGGCGTCTCCATGGCTCTGTTTTTTCCAGATGTTACCATGGGGATAGCGTTCATCAAGGGGGACTGGTAATGGGGCAAGACCACCTAATTACCAAGATGGAAGGAGTAGTGAGGAGCAGGGGGAGAAAAAAATGGGAGGGAGGAGAGGAGGGTTAAATGATATACAGTACCTATTTGTTCTGAGAGATCTGAGAGTGATGCTCTCCACTGAGCAAGATGTGTGTCAGCCGGCTCACAGGAACATGCTACTCTGGGCTGAAGATGATTAAATCTACTCCCATTACACCCACAGAAAGAATGCACTTACACGCCTTCTAAGACAGATGTACACGGCCCAAATAGCTATGCACACGACAACATATTCATTCTGGCCCATTTGTGTTTCAGTGTGCAACTCATCATAGCCACAGAGATTTCATATGCACACAACTGGCGGTTGAATGCCTATGTATATATATATATTTTTAAAAAATGCTACAATAATTCAATTTGATACATTTACTGATTTGCTCTTTTTTATGCATAGGGCTTTGTTCTGTGTATGAGTGAGGCTGAAATGAGAGCTCGTTGGTGCTGAGTAGTATAAGTAATGTGTTATCTTATTTTACTTATTTTACTGCTGAAAATGGGACAGGCAGTGCATTTCTGTCCCTAAGGAGAGCAAGAAGAGGCTAAGAACAATATCCCATGAGAGATGAGTGCTCTCACTCATTGCCTGCATGGTTTCTTCTCCTTGAATTGCAATGCCTGCTCCTTGAATAGCATGATCATAGGACCCCAATTACCGAAGCAGTGTCTATCTGCAGACTGCAGACTGGGGGTGTGTCTTGTAGGGGATTATCGCATAGTTGATTACAATGAATGCCCACCAAGTAGAGAGCTATGCAAGAGTTTTAAGGAATACTTAAATTCTGACAAAATAGCACAGCAAATCCAAGCAAGAATTATGTTTCAATTGATAAGCTCGATTTACACACAAATATGTACTTATTCCTTTATTGGCTCTGAAGTTGGTCTCTTCGGTCGACAAAGGCTAAACCTTTACCCTAACCCATTGCTAATCCTAACCCATCGTGTAGTGGGAGTGTCGTGCAGTGACGTGATGCTAACTGATGTGACGTGATGCTACCTCCCGGGTGGCGCAGTGGTCTAGGGCACTGCATCGCAGTGCTAGCTGCGCCACCAGAGTCTCTGGGTTCGCGCCCAGGCTGGGCTGGGTTCGCGCCCAGGCTCTGTCGCAGCCGGCCGCAACCGGGAGGTCCGTGGGGCGATGCACAATTGGCATAGCGTCGTCCGGGTTAGGGAGGGTTTGGCCGGTAGGGATATCCTTGTCTCAGTATGTAAAATGTAATATGTAAAATGTAATAAAATGTATGCACTCTACTGTAAGTCGCTCTGGATAAGAGCGTCTGCTAAATGACTAAAATGTAAAAATGTAACTGGGTTTTGTGTAGGGGTGTTACTGCAGTCTGCAAATTGATATTATTGGAATGATCTGCCAGTCACTTTACCCTACGGCCAGCCAGCCTCTCTTGACATTGCTCTTGACAATGTTCAACCCCAAAAGAGCCAGCAGGGGGGGCTGTCTCCACTGTCCACAGACCCCTGAAGATTAGCTTCCTTATATTACATCTGGCTTATCCTAAATTCCACATATCATTCAGCCCTAATATACACCCTGTCTTTTAGGAGAAGAATGTTAAAACAGAGACCGAGAATGCATATGTATATATGTTTTATGTATTTACACATTCCATGAAATGATATAAATTATCAGTGTGAGGTAAGATGCATGACACTATAAAGCATCTTCTGAAATTATGTGCACACTGGGCTCCTGAGTGGTGCAGCAGTCTAAGGCACTGCATCTCAGTGCAAAATGTGTCACTGCAGTCCCTGGTTCAAATCCAGGTTGTATAACATCTGGCTGTGATTGGGAGTCCCATAGGGCGATGCACAATTGGCTCAGCGTTGTCTGGGTTTGGCCAGGGTAGGCTGTTGTTGTAAATAAGAATTTGTTCTTAACTGACTTGCCTAGTTAAATTTTAAAAAACTCAACCTGGTGGCAGCAAGTGCAGTGTAACAAAATTACCAGCAGATGGTGCCATCAGACACAGTTTTATTAAGTCCTGGAAGCATCTAGTCCAGGGCTGTTAAATTCCGGTTCTGGAGGATCAAAACACCTCTGTTTTTCATCCTGTTCTTCTAAACAGGGACTGATTCAGACTTGAGGCACCAGGTGAGTGCAATTAACTACCAGGTAGAAACAGAAACCAGAAGTGTTTCGGCCCTCCAGGACCTGAATTGAACAGCCCTGCTCTAGTCTGTCCTTAAGGGTATATAATACTGTGACCGTTGCTGAAGGAGTGGGTTGAGGAGAGCAATCAGTAGCCAACTGTCTGTTCACTTCAGCTAAAAAACTGTAACCAGTACCCCCTTATTGACTTGTAATGGTCTGAATCCACTCTTCTTCCATGTGGAAGTCTGTCCTGACCTCTTTTTACTCATCGGGGTTATTTAATGATGTAGGAACACTAAAAAGAATATGGTGAGTTTCTTTGTAGCACAGGGTAATGGCCTGAAACCAGAATTCAATTGAATTCAGAAAATCAGTCTATGGTCTTTAAAGAGGTGATGGACAATGGGGCAGAACTCTGTAAATGAAGGTGAGACAGAGAGTGATACAGATTGTTGCCATTTTCAGATCAAGTGGATGGCAGAGACTAGAGGAGGATGATGATGTATGTCTGGCCTTACCTGAGAGGGTTAAAGGTTATCCTTTTTCCCTCCGTTAAATGAATCAATCTATGAACGCTGCTCTTTTCTGGGATCCTGTGTGGAATTCTGAGTATTTCACCTCAGGGGAGGACACTTTTTTTACACAATGCACAGACTGAGTTATAAATGTGTGATGTAAACTTGGACATTTACAGTTTTCCTCCATGGAGCGTTCATACTTAACTTACCTGATATAGTATTACATATCCTATCTAACATCAACACAGTCAGACTCAAACCACAGTTAGTTGCACACATCAAACACTCCAAATATGTTAGGCATACTCCAACTAAAGTATTATGTTTAGAAGTTTATGCAAAGCAGGTGTAGCTGTTTTGAAAAGGCGCCGTCTCTATCCAGCCATTTTCTCCAGCTTAAAGTGTGCTATTCCAGATGATTATAAATTCCATTAGTCCATTTCCCGCTGTGGAAATCTCATCTAATTACTGTGATTAAGATTAGAGCCAGTAGATCTCCTTCAGGAGGCTACTAAAAGAGGCTGCACTCACCACAATCCACTCACTGGCTCCATGCGGTTTAGTTCAACTTCCAGGTCATGGACCTAGGACTCAGATGGTTTGATAAGACAACATTTCTTTAAATGATTTTAGAAGACTGGAAATGGCTCTATGATACTGTAACATAAGCCAGTGTGTCTTATCCTCACACTCACGTGGTCCTGTGTCGCTCAGTTTGTGAGCAGGGCGCTTGAAACACCAAGGGCAAACTATGGGGTTCAATTCCCTCTGGGGCCACACATAAAAAATATATATGCACGCATGACTGTAAGTCACTTTGGATAGCATCTGCTAAATGGCATGTTCTCTCTCTCTCTCTGCCTCTGTGTTCATTTCAGCCATCTCTCCCTCTATTGTGAGTGCTTCCCTGAGGGAGGGCAGGATTGAGGTCTACTCTGATCTCACCGGACAACACTGCTCTCTGAACCTGCATTACTGAGCATGGCGAACAGCAGACAGGAGACCCAGGCAGGGCTACTGAAACAGGATCAACTGAAAAAGACAATTTGGGTTTGAGTCCAAAAACAGTGCTTCAGTGTCAGGAGTTACAGTCCCAGGATCAGTGAAACTGGAGACCAGGGCAAAAGACAAACTGGGTTTCAGTCCAAAATCATTTAGCTGTGTCACACAGTGTTGGTCTAGAGCCATAGTTCCAGAATCAATGAAACTGGAGAGTCTGTGCACTAGTAGATTTACTGTCAGTGTCTTTGGCCTCAACTTTGACTGCAAACAATTGTTGAGATGTTACTATAAAACCATATTACTCACAGTATTGATACTGAGTATTGATTTCAAATCCTCTCTTTTTTCAGTCTGGGCCACAATCAGGATTAGAGTTTCACTTGGGAAGAGGGAGAAGCACTCTCAGGATGAGCAGTAAAGAAGAGACGATGTTAGAGTCAGTGTGGCAGAAGCCCTGGAAACAGAAGCCCTGGAAACAGAAGCCCTGGAAACAGTGGCTCAGGAACGATTAAGTTAGATCCAGAGGAGGAACGCCATGGGGACTAACACAGGGCCACATTACCTCACAAATTGAGTTATACTTTTTTTTAATCATCTCTGAATGCGACTGTCGCTCTTTTAACATCATTGATGCTCAGTGCATGGGGCCTAATTCCTATCAACACGCGTTAATGAAAAAACGGATCACAACATGTTTGGATCGATAACCAAATGCTACACAGGATGGTTTTTAATTTCCAGATGGAAAACGTGCTATGGTGATGAACCAAACAAACATGGTGTTAGTGAGAGCATTGGGTTCCATCCATCTGAACCAGCACTGACTATCACATCATACACGCCTCTCAGTCTGCTCCTATACAAACCACATTATCACAACCAGTCCCATTTAAACCCTCTCATTTGGGGAAACAAAACACAGAATTTAAGAGTCTCTGAGGCATGTGCCTCTGGGGTAATGGTTAACAAAAGGCCATTTGGGATTCGAGGAATATCTTCCCAGTGCTATTGCTAAGTCTTTCTGCCACTGGTATGTGTGGGGACAAGCATTTTCTGGACACTTTCTGAAGCTTCTTAAAAGTTACACAGAGAGAGAGGTAGACAGGAAAGAAGAAGGTAGAGAATGAGAGGGAAAGAGAGAGGGGAAGAGAGAAATGTGAGAGTGACTCCCTGTCTCAAATACTGAGAAGGAGACCGGGAGAGGCTGGAGATTGTGAAAAATCATGACATGCAATGGAGTAGAACCCGAACGCTATGGGTCGTGTATTTACAGTACCACCACACGGTACAGGAAAGCAAAGTTGTTGCTATCCCGAGGAGGAAATGTGCTGTTCTGTCTACCTGAAGCATTTTATTCAGCATTCCACTCTTTTCCGGGAACAGAACTCCAGTGGGCTTAAGCAATTTTCCTGTGCCAACGGGATCACTGGGAATGCCAATCCAATTAATCTTTGACCTTCTCTGGGTCGCTGAGGAGACAAGAATGGGCAGAATTCCATTATCGCAATGAAGAGAGACAAAAACTGGACAGAGACAGGGAAACTCGGTCTATTCGAACAAGTACTAGGAAACAGTGCTAAAAGGACATGCCTAAATGAATGTTGTTTAGGCGAACGAATGGGTTTATATCTGTGCCATCTGCAGACCCAGTCATACTGGTGCACATTCATGAACATAACAGATGCAGGTTATATTGTGCTACATTACTCAGGAGAGTCAAATAAGCTTCAAGATAATTCATAGAAGCTCTACCTTGAGAGGAATGAAAACCATTTGACCTAGGCAGCACAGCAGTCTGGCTGGCACATTGTTCCAATCACTGGTTTACATCACGTGAATGACCTTGAATTACTAATTCCATTGGTACAGGAGAATAATACTATATAACATTATGACCTCTAATTGAATTAGATTGAGTGCTATGGGAGGTGAATGGAGGTGGGTGATGGTGTGATAGCATAGTGAGCAGAGGAGTGGAGACTCATTTGATTTTATCTGCAACCTTGAGGTTCATTTAAATCTATCTGTGTGTGTACGAGTGTGCATGTCTGTGTGTGTCTGTGGTTATATTCTTGTCAGTGTGTTTTCATAATTGTGGATTTTTATGGTGTGCCTTCTGATCCTCTTCACTCCTTCTCCCTAGATGACTTCTAAAGAGGCTGCCTGGCCCCTCACAGCAAGACCACACTGAGCTAATCTTGGAAGGGAAGACAGCACACAGCCAATCCTCCACATGGTAACAGGTGGGCCATGATAAGCGCTAACGTTTGCTGATTTCCAGGCGATAGCTTCACACCGTCTGAGAGGCTCCATGAGACTGGGGGAGGAGGAGAGGAGACGATACTGCCTGGAGCAAAGAGGATGTGTTATTCTTGTTTTCGTGCCTTATGTTGATCCGCACAGCATCTATACTCACAGCCCGACTTCCTGCTGACTGCCCCAGGGAAGACCTTGAGTCAGGGATGAATCCATGGCAGCCATCTTGAAAGACTTGAGGTATTTACATCATGCAGCATTAGATGTAGCCTGTTATAAGACACTGTAACGGCTGCCTCTGCAAACTGAAGAAAAAGTATGACTGCTTACGGAAACTGGATGTATCACAGGTAATCTCTAGTGGAAAGACTACATAAACAGACATTGTATCGTAGATCTGTAATGATACAACAGGATGCATGAGATAACGAGCAGCATTAGTTCCGGTACTTTGGACAAATCAAAAATTCGCAGGTGTTGGCATCTTTCATATTTCGGGAAGGGAAGGGGACATTTAGCCCATATACTTGCCTGTAACTTGCAAAGAGAGAAGGTGAGGTCTTTGTTCTGGTTCTGATCCTGGATCTATCCCTACTAACACGATGGGACCCAGAACTGGCATCTGGCCAATTACGCAAGATTTTAGTTCTGGGACACCTGTGTTGGTTGTTATTTGAATCAGTATGTAACCCATCTCCCAATTGGCTATTGAGAGAGGTAGTGAGGAACCGTTGGCACCATTCACCCGATACTGACACATCCTGAGTTGAAGAAGAGCAAGAGGCTGCAGGAGTCTCACAAAAACAAAATGGTGTTTACTTTTGGCTTTCCAGAACAGCAACCCAATCCAATGTCAAATAATGCTGCTGGTGTTGGATTTGAATTGTTGTTAACAGCCAACATATTGGGAGAAGAAACACTGCCACAATATAGCATATAACATAGTGCTCGCTGTTACTTGGTCTTGTGTACTTGTTCACATGCAAGACCTTGCTGCAAAGTACCAATTAATCCAAGGTGGTTGAGGTAACAAAACCCATACAGTAGAACCACCTCTTTAACATAATCTGTATCTCTGACAGGAAGCTCCTGCATGGCTTTGGTGGACACTGAAGAAAAGTGAATAATATTTTCTTGTGTGTGAGAATTGTGGTGCCTGTTGTATGTACAGTTAAAGTCGGAAGTTTACATACACCTTAGCCGAATACATTTAAACTCAGTTTTTCACAATTCATGACATTTAATCCTAGTAAAAATTCCCTGTCTTTGGTCAGTTAAGGATCACCACTTTATTATAAGAATGTGAAATGTCAGAATAATAGTAGAGAGAATGATTAATTTCAGCTTTCATTTCTTTCATCACATTCCCTGTGGGTCAGAAGTTTACATACACTCAATTAGTATTTGGTAGCATTGCCTTTAAGATGTTTAACTTGGCTCAAACGTTTCGGGTAGCCTTCCACAAGCTTCCCACAAAAAGTTGGGTGAATTTTGGCCCATTCCTCCTGACAGAGCTGGTGTTACTGAGTCAGGTTTGTAGGCCTCCTTGCTCGCACATGCTTTTTCAGTTCTGCCCACAAATGTTCTATAGGATTGAGGTCAGGGCTTTGTGATGGCCACTCCAATACCTTGACTTTGTTGTCCTTAAGCAATTTTGCCACAACTTTGGAAGTATGCTTGGGGTCATTGTCCATTTGGGACCAGGCTTTAACTTCCTGACTGATGTCTTGAGATGTTGTTTCAATATATCCACATAATTTACCTTGCTAATGATGCCATCTATTTTGTGAAGTGCACTAGTCCCTCCTGCAGCAAAGCACCCCCACAACATGATGCTGCCACCCATCGAGCTTCACGGTTGGGATGGTGTTCTTCGGCTTGCAAGCCTCTCCCTTTTTCCTCCAAACATAACGATGGTCATTATGGCCAAACAGTTCTATTTTTGTATCATCAGACCAGAGGACATTTCTCCAAAAAGTACGATCTTTGTCCGCATGTGCAGTTGCAAAATGTAGTCCGGCTTTTTTATGGCAGTTTTGGAGCAGTGGCTTCTTCCTTGCTGAGCGGCCTTTCAGGTTATGTCGGTATAGGACTCGTTTTACTGTGGATATAGACATTTTTGTACCTGTTTCCTCCAGCATCTTCACATGGTCATTTGCTGTTGTTCTGGGATTGATTTGCACTTTTTGCACCAAAGTACGTTCACCTCTAGGAGAGAGAACGCGTCTCCTTCCTAAGCGGTATGACTGCTGCGTGGTCCAATGGTGTTTATACTTGCGTACTACTGTTTGTACAGATGAACGTGGTACCTTCAGGCGTATGGAAATTGCTCCAAAGGATGAACCAGACTTGTGGAGGTCTACAAAAAAATGTCTGAGGTCCTGGCTGATTTCTTTTGATTTTCCCATAATGTCAAGCAAAGAGGCACTGAGTTTGAAGGTAGGCTTTGAAATACATCCACAGGTACACCTCCAATTGACTCAAATTATGTCAATTAGCCTATCAGAATCTTCTAAAGCCATGACACCATTTTTGGGAATATTCGAAGCTGTTTAAAGGCAGTCAACTTGGTGTATGTAAACTCCTGACCCACTGGAATTGTGGTACAGTGAATTATAAGTGAAATAATCTGTCTGTAAACAATTGTTGGAAATATTACTTGTGTCGTGCACAAAGTAGCTGTCCTAACCGACTTGCCAAAACAATAGTTTGTTAACAAGAAATTTGTGGAGTGGTTGAAAAACGAGTTTTAATGACTCCAACCTAAGTGTATGTCAAATTCTGACTTCAACTGTATCTGCGTGAGCGTTAGAGGTAGAGTATGTATATTCAAAGAAGGCTGTTTGTGTGTATATTGTGTGTATACTGTATGTGTGAGAGGGAAATTACATGTGTTCTTATGAACAGAAGTAATGTGTTGTGGAAAACACATCCAGATGAGGAAGAGGTGCCACACTCTCACTGGATGCCATTAAGAAAATGTAGATACAGAACACTAATGGTATGCAGAGATGCCTGTCTCTGTATTTCTTTCAGCCAGATGTTGTTTTTTACCACCAGAAGAAGCCTTACCGTGGGCAGTCACTCTCAGTGCCACAAATGGAGATCTCATGTACATACACACAAATGTAGTCCACCACTCATCGTCAACAAACAGAAAGCCAAACATGCATCTCCACTAGCACAGTGGAACGCTGTAGAGTATTACCCTCTTGTTTTCCAGTTTGGCTTGAAGAGCAGATTTAGTTTTAACTCACAATTAAATATTAGGACCAATGCAGCCATTTTTTATATCAATATCAAATCATTTCTGGGTAATTAAGTACCTTACTATAAATAGTTTTCCATTAAAATGGACAAAAATAGAATTAAGCTACGACTGTCTAGGAGTGGTCTGAGTGGGGAGGAGAAACTGAAAACTAGCTGTTATTGGCAGAGGTTTGGAACTCTATTTGTTATTGGTCTATTAACCAATTTATCGCCTGGTGATGTCAACAGGCTAAGCAAAACTCCTGCACGTGCAAACCTGCTGATTAGAAGGTCCTGTGCAGATTATATTTTCAACCAGCAACTATCAAGAAATAACACTGATATTTTTTTCATCAGCTGTTGGAAATGAATTTTGACTCCACTGGGCCTTTAAGGTTAATAGATATTGGCTAGTATCTAAACTCTGACCTGCTTTAGGGTGGGGATTCCATCTGGGCCCATGCCTCCCTGCTATAGACCGCAGGCCTGTTTATGCAGCACTGGAGTTGGTTTCTCCTCAGGTCAAACTCCTTTGATAAGAGAGGAGAGTCACTCGCTCAGACAGAGCAAAGGTGACAGGGATGTATTATGCATGGGGAGGTAGAGGAAGCAGGAGTGCAGGATAAAAAAAGAACACTCACATATTCATAGTTACACACATGACATTGGTGCAGTTTTTAACAGTCTTATTGACAAACTCGAATAAAGTTGATCCTGTACAAACACACAAAGGTATTAGGAGTGCACATGCACATGCGCACGCACACACACACACACACACACACACACACACACACACACACACACACACACACACACACACACACACACACACACACACACACACACACACACACACACACACACACACACACACACACACACACACACACACACACACACACACACACACACACACACACACACACACAAAGTCAACTCAGAGGGCAGCCTAAACCTGCTTTAAAAGGAAACTCTCAGGTCTCACCATCTGTTGTTCTGTTACAGGGCAAGCTTATGTGAGGAGCCACAATAAAATCACATGAGTGATCAAAAATGACAAACCTGATGCAAGCAGCAGTGCATCCAGCTGTTCCAGACTCAGAGGCTCTGAACTCACTCTGACCTCACTCTGGGAAGGTCCTGTCTGGTTTGCGTGATTTACAATATATTGTTGGTAATGTTAATGATGCTTGGTCGATGTCTCAAATCAGCAGTGGTTGATTACTGGAGAATATTAATTAATAATTGCGTAGCATACCCACTTCCTGATATCAAGAGCATTTCTCTCATTTGCATTTTGTGTTTGCTTTAATCAAGCTTTTCTTAATGTCATGCCCTGACCTTAGAGATCCTTTTTATGTCTCTATTTTTGGTTTGGTCAGGGCGTGAGTTGGGGTGGGCATTCTATGTTGTGTGTTCTATGTTTTCTTTTTCTGTGTGTTTGGCCGGGTGTGGTTCTCAATCAGAGTCTATCGTTGTCTCTGGTTGAGAACCATACTTAGGTAGCCTTTTCCCACATGTGGTTTGTGGGTAGTTGTTTTCTGTCTTTGTGTCTGCACCAGACAGAACTGTTTCGTGTTGGTCTATCTTTGTTATTTTGTTTCGTGTTCTGTTATAATAAATTAACATGGACACTTACCATGCTGCGTTTTGGTCCGATCTTGACTACTCTTCATCAGACGAAGAAGATCGTTACACTTAACTGCATACAAACAACAACATCTCCACCCCGCTGATCCTCAACACTGGGGCCCCACAAGGGTGCGTTCTGAGCCCTCTCCTGTACTCCCTGTTCACCCACGACTGCGTGGCCATGCACGCCTCCAACTCAATCATCAAGTTTGCAGACGACACTACAGTGGTAGGCTTGATTACCAACAACGACGAGATGGCCTACAGGGAGGAGGTGAGGGCCCTCGGACTGTAGTGTCAGGAAAATAACCTCACACTCAACGTCAACAAAACAAAGGAGATGATTGTGGACTTCAGGAAACAGCAGAGGGAGCACCCCCCTATCCACATCGACGGGACAGTAGTGGAGAAGGTGGAAAGTTTTAAAAGTTCCTCGGTGTACACATCACGGACAAACTGAATTGGTCCACCCACACAGACAGCGTTGTGAAGAAGGCGCAGCAGCGCCTCTTCAACCTCAGGAGGCTGAAGAAATTCAGCTTGTCACCAAAAGCACTCACAAACTTCTACAGATGCACAATCGAGAGCATCCTGTCGGGCTGTATCACCGCCTGGTACGGCAACTGCTCCGCCCACAACCGTAAGGTTCTCCAGAGGGTAGTGAGGTCTGCACAACGCATCACCAGGGGCAAACTACCTGCCCTCCAGGACACCTACACCACCCGATGTCACAGGAAGGCCATAAAGATCATCAAGGACAACAACCACCCGAGCCACTGCCTGTTCACCCCGCTATCATCCAGAAGGCGAGATCAGTACAGGTGCATCAAAGCAGGGACCGAGAGACTGAAAAACAGCTTCTATCTCAAGGCCATCAGACTGTTAAACAGCCACCACTAACATTTAGTGGCCGCTGCCAACATACTGACTCAACTCCAGCCACTTTAATAATGGGAATTGATGGAAATTATGTAAAAATGTATCACTAGCCACTTTAAACAATGCCACTTAATATAATGTTTACATACCCTACATTACTCATCTCATATGTATATGTATACTGTACTCTATCATCTACTGCATCTTGCCATCTTAATGTAATAACATGTATCACTAGCCACTTTAAACTATGCCACTTTATGTTTACATACCCTACATTACTCATCTCATATGTATAGAGTGTACACTATACCATCTACTGCATCTTGCCTATGCCGTTCTGTACCATCACTCATTCATATATCTTTATGTACATATTCTTTATCCCTTTACACTTGTGTGTATAAGGTAGTAGTTGTGGAATTGTTAGGTTAGATTACTTGTTGGTTATTACTGCATTGTCGGAACTAGAAGCACAAGCACTTCGCTACACTCGCATTAACATCTGCTAACCATGTGTATGTGACAAATACAATTTGATTTGATTTGAAATTCTGTTACAAATCAACAGTGGTGGAAAAAGTACCATATTGTCAAAGTTAAGTAAAAGGAAAGATACCTTAATAGAAAATGCCTCAAGTAAAAGTGAAAGTCACCCAGTAAAATTCTACTTGAGTAAAAGTCTAAAATAATTTGTTTTTAAATATACTTAATTATCAAAAGTAAATGTAATTGCAAAAACATACTTAAGTATCAAAAGCAAAAGTACAAGTATAAATCATTTCAAATTGCTTATATTAAGCAAATCAGACAGCACCATTTTATTTATATATTTTTTATTTAAGGATAGCCTGGGGCACACAAATGAAGCATTTGTGTTTAGTGAGTCCTCCAGATCAGAGGCAGTAGGGATGACCAGGGATGTTCTCTTGATAAGTGTTTGAATTGGACCATTTTCCTGTCCTGCTAAGCATTCAAAATGTAATGAGTACTTTTGGGTGTCAGGGAAGATGTATGGAGTAAAAAGTACATCATTCACAATTTAATGTGGTGAAGTTAAAGTAAAAGTACAGATACCCCCAAAAAACAACTTAAAGTATAAGTACTTTACACCACTGCCCTTAGTCATGCAGTGTACCCAGGCAAGTGTGCAGACAATGGGTGAGAATCAGCCTTGGGAACCAAACCATATGTTACAGCAGACAGGGCTGCCCTGCGACACTCTCAAACACTCAATGGAGTGATAGAAACTGTCTCCAAAGACACCTGCTACCTTGGGCAATACAGAGGGGTAAGGGGGAGAATATAATTGGGAAAATACTGCTTCAGAGGATTTGAGATACTAAAATCCAATTGGAGCAAAGACAAATTCGAATTCTCGAGTGGGATTAGACACTTGAATTAGGGATTATTGTGTGAGAATTTAGGGGAGATGTCATTGATTTGTGGTCTGCTCTGTGGCTGTTTTTTCCTGCAGTAAGCCTTGTGGACCACCCACTGTCCTCTTAGCACCAGCAAAAAATGTACAGCAGATTTTACTGCTGGAAATCAACCCCCCCCAACCCCCAACCCCTACCCAGTACACCATTATCCCTGAATGAGCCATAAACAGATGGACGAAATCCCACTACATTTTCAGAAATCTAAGATGAATATGATTAATTGAAGACCTCGCTCTATATTTTATATTTTATTTAATATACTTAAGTATCAAAAGTAAATGTAATTGCTCAAATATACTTAAGTATCAAAAGTAATTATAAATCATTTCAAATTCAATATATTAAGCAAAGCAGACTAAAACATTTTCTTGTTTTTAAAATGTATGGATAGCCAGGGGCACACTCCAACACATTCTTTACAAAAGATGCATTTGTGTTTAGTGAGTTTGCCAGGCCAGAGGCCGTAGGGATGACAAGGTGTTCTTTTGATAAGTGCTAAAATTAAACTATTTTCCTGTCCTGCTAAGCATTCAAAATGTAACGAGTACCTTTTGGTGTCAGGGAAAATGTATTGAGTAAAAAGTACAATATTTTCTTTAGGAATGTAGTGAAGTAAAAGTGGTCAAAAATATTAATAGCAAAGTACAAATACCCCAAAAAACTACTTAAGTAGTACTTTAAAGTATTTTTGCTGAAGTACTTTACACCACTGCAAATCAAATGAGCTTGTATTAAATTCCATAATACCTTACATATTATGTTGCCCAAACCTTACGAAGTCATAGAAGCAAACATGGAGTAGTGTGATAGCTTGATCCCCCACCTATACGACTGTGAAGAAATATTCCTTCAATCTTTGAAGGAAAAAAATACTTTCCCGTTAAACACTTTTAAGCCTGATGAGGTGAAAATAGCTGACCTTTGAAAGTTCTTTAGGAGAATCAAATCAAAGAAAATGTTATTTGTCACATGCTTCATAGACAACAGGTGTAGACTAACAGTGAAACGCTTACTTACGGTCCCTTTCCAACAATGCATAGATTTAGATTTGATTTACTAGGAGCCCCATTAGCCGATGCCAATGGTGACAGCTAGTCTTGCTGGTGCCAGTGTAACTGGTGTGAAATGGCTAGCTAGTTAGCGGGGGTGCGCGCTAATAGCGTTTCAATCTGTGACGTCACTCGCTCTGAGACCTTGAAGTAGTTGTTTCCCTTGCTCTGCAAGGGCCGTGGCTTTTGTGGAGCGATGGGTAACGGTGCTTCGATGATAACTGTTGTCGATGTGTGCAGAGGATCCCTGGTTCAAGCCCAGGTAGGGGCGAGGAGAGGGATGGAAGGAACACTGTTACATTGATGCTGTTGACCCAGATCACTGGTCGCAGCCTTATTCTAAAATGTATTTAAAATAGTTTTTTCCCCTCATTATTCTACACACAATACTCCATAATGACAAAGCAAAAACTGTTTTGTAGAAAAGTTTGCTAAAAAATATATATATAAACTGAAATATCACATTTACACTACCATTCAAAAGTTTGGGGTCACTTAGAAATGTCCTTGTTTTTGAAAGAAAAGCAAATTTTTTGTCCATTAAAACAACATCAAATTGATCAGAAATACAGTGTAGACATTGTTAATGTTATAAATGACTATTGTAGCTGGAAACGACAGATTTGTTATGGAATATTTACATAGGCGTACAGAGGCCCATTATCAGCAACCACCACTCCTGTGTTCCAATGGCATGTTGTGTTAGCTAATCCAAGTTTATAATTTGAAAAGGCTAATTGATCATTAGAAAACCCTTTTGCAATTATGTTAGCACAGCTGAAAACTGTTGTCCTGATTAAAGAAGGAATAAAACTGGCCTTCTTTAGACTAGTTGAGTATCTGGAGCATCAGCATTTGTGTGTTCGATTACAGGCTCAAAATGTCCAGAAACAAAGATCTTTCTTCTGAAACTCGTCAGTCTATTCTTTTTCTGAGAAATTGCGAGACATTGCCAAGAAACTGAAGATCTGGTACAACGCTGTGCTCTACTCTCTTCAAAGAACAGCGCAAACTGGCTCTAACCAAAATAGAAAGAGGAGTGGGAGGCCTCGGTGCACAACTGAGCAAGAGGACAAGTACATTAGAGTGTCTAGTTTGAGAAACAGACGCCTCACAAGTACTCAACTGGCAGCTTCATTAAATAGGACCCGCAAAACACCAGTCTGAATGTCAACCGTGAAAAGGCAACTCCGGAATGCAACTCCACTGTCCAGTGTCTGTGTTCTTTTGCACATCTTAATCTTTTTTTTATTGGCCAGTCTGAGATGTTGCTTTTTCTTTGCAACTCTGCCTAGAAGGCTAGCATCCCGGGTGTCGCCTCTTCACTGTTGACGTTGAGACTGGTGTTTTGCTGGGTTCTATTTAATGAAGCTGCCAGTTGAGGACTTGTGAGTCGTCTCTTCGCTGTCCACTTGCACTATGTAAGATCGAAGGGAGTTCCCTGCACTCATGGCTCTGAATAATACCTGAACGTTTCCTTGAATTTGTTCTGGACCTGGGGACTGTGAAAGACCCCAGGTGGCATGTCTGGTGGGATAAGTGTGTGTGTCAGTACTGTGTGTTGACTATGCAAACAATTTGGAATTTCCAACACTTTCATGTTTCTTATAAGAACAAGAAGTGATGCAGTCAGTCTTTCCTCAACTCTTTGCCAAGAGAGACTGGCATGCATAGTATTAATATTAACATTAGCCCTCTGATTACAAGTGGCTCCCAAGTGGCGCAGCGGTCCAAGGCACTGCATCTCAGTACTAGAGGCATCACTACTGACCCAGGTTCTATTCCAGGCTGTATCACAACTGGATGTTATTGGGCCAGTTGGTGGTGCACAATTGGCCTAGTGTCGTCCGGGTTAGGGTTTGGCTGTTGGCCGGCATTTTGAATAAGAATTTGTTCTTAACTGACTTTGCTAGTTAAATAAAGAAAATACAATGAAGAGCAAGGCTTGCGGCTCTGTTCTGGGCCAGCTCCAGCTCAACTAGGTCTTTCTTTGTGGAACTTGACCATATGACTGGATAATAATCAAGATAAGATAAAACTACAGCCTGCAGGATTTGCTTTGTGGAGTGTGGTGTCAAAAAAGCAGAGCATCTCTTTATTACGAACAGACATCTCCCAATTTTTACATGTTTAAATGTTTTGCCCATGACAGAGACAAAAAAATAAATAATAATTGCACAATGTGTGATGAAAACTTGGCTATATACCCAGGGTACAGTACCAAGTAAATGTGCAGGGGTACAGAGTAATTGAGGTAGATATGTACATGTAGGTAGGGGTAAAGTGACAAGGCAAAAGGATAGATAATGAATAGTAGCAGCAGCATATGTGATGAATCAAAAGAGTTAGTATGAAAAGGGTCAATGCAGATAGTCCGGGTAGCTATTTGGCTAACTATTTAGCGTTCTAATGGCTTGGGGGTAGAAGCTGTTCAGGGTCCGGTTGGTTCCAGACTTGGTGTATTGGTACCCTTTGCCGTGCGGTAGCAGAGAGAACAATTTATGACTTGGGTGGCTGGAGTCTTAGACAATTTTTAGGGCCTTCCTCTGACAACGCCTGGTATAGAGGTCCTGGAAGGCAGGGAGCTTGTCCCCAGTGATGTACTCCTTTGGGCCCATGACAAATCTCCTGAAGGGGAAGATGCATTGTCGTGCCTTCTTCACGACTGTGTTTGTGTGTGTGAGCCATGTTAATTCTTTAGTGATGTGGATAGAGAGGACCTTGAAGCTCTCAACCCACTCCACTATAACCCCGTGGATGGGTGCGTATTGGGCCCTCAGTTTCCTGTAGTCTACGATCAGCTCCTTTGTCTTGCTGACATTGAGGGAGAGGTTGTTTCCCTGGCACCACACGATGAGACAGCCTATAGGCTGTCTAATCGTCATTGGTGATCAGGCCTACCACTGTCGTGTTGTCAGCAAACTTGATGGTGTTGGATTTGTGTGCAGCCACGCAGTCGTGGGTGAACAAGGAGTACAGGAGGGGACTAGGCATGCATCCCTGAGGGGCTCCCGTATTGTGGGTCAGCGTGGCAGATGTGTTGTTGCCAACCCTCTAGTCCAGGTGAGAGAGGGCAGTGTGGAGTGCAATAGAGATTTCGTCATCTGTGGATCTGTTGGGGCGGTGTGTGAGTTGGATTGTGTCCAGGGTGTCTAGGATGTTGGTGTTGATGTGAGCTATGACCAGCCTTTCAAAGCATTTCATGGCTACATACCGTATGTGAGTCCTACGGTGCGGTAGTTATTAGATAGGTTACCTTGGCGTTCATGGGCACAGGGACTATGGCGGTCTGCTTGAAACATGTAGGTATTAGAGACTGGGTCAGGGATAGGTTGAAAATGTCAGTGAAGATACTTGCCAGCTTGTCAGAGCATGCTCTGAGGTTGTATCCTGGTAATCCTTGTAGCCTTCGGCCTGGTGAATGTTAATCTGTTTAAAGGTCTTACATTGGCTACGGAGAGCGAGATCACACAGTCATCAAGAACAGGTGGTACTCTCATGCATGGTTCAGTGTATGCTTGCCTTGAAGCAAGCATAGAAGGTATTTACTGTAGCTCATCTGGCAGGCTCGTGTCACTGGGCCGGTCACGTTTGGGTTTTCCTTTGTAATCCGTGATAGTTTGCAAGCCATGCCACATCCGACGAGCATCAGAACCGTTGTAGTGAATTAATGAATGACATTTTATTTTTGTTAAAAATTGCCAATTGTTAACCCATCCCTTATGGGATTAATTGACACAAACAAACATTACAATAATTCACTATGGTAATTAAATGATAATTCTTCTTTTTTGAAAGTTCTTTTTTTAATTTCACTTCACCAATTTGGACTATTTTGTGTATGTCCATTACATGAAATATAAATAAAAATCAATTTGGGGGTGAATACTTTTGCAAGGCACTGTACACATACATACACACCATATGCAGACAAATAAATACAGAAAAAAAGAAAGAGAAGTCACTTTAACCCAGTCTGACACAAAGAGAATATTAATATGGGAGACAAGTCTATACACAATCTATATACACAGCTGCCATTTACCACATAGAAGCTAAATATTTGTCCAATTTAATTACAGGTAGTCCTTTTTCTTTGATTCCAGGCTTTATGTAAATATTCCACAAACGTAAATACACAATGGACAAAAAAACATTTCAATTTCTCCTCATCACTCAGCCACATAATGCCAGGGTATGTCTGGTGTGCTTTCTGGAATAAGAGCAAGCGTATATCATGATAGAAAGGGCAATAGAGGATAAAATGAGTTTCATCCTCTATTTATTCGAGGTCACAATAGTTATAGTCTTTCCTCTTCCATTTCACCACAATACTGACCTGTTTCAATACGCAGAGACAATATCCCTGATCTTACCTGTTTCAATACGCAGAAACAATATCCCTGATCTTACCTGTTTCAATACACAGAGACAATATCCCTGATCTTACCTGTGCACATAGCAATCTCTTGCTTTTAGGTAGGTTATACTGTCACGATCGTCCTGGGAAGAAGGAGTGGACCAAAACTCAGCGTGGGAAATGTTCATGTTAATTTAATAAATAAACTGAACACTGAAATAACAAAAAACAACAAAGAGAGTAAACGAAACGAAACAGTCCTGTCTGGTGCAGACACAAAACAGAAAACAACTACCCACAACACACAGGTGGAAAAAGGCTACCTAAGTATGGTTCTCAATCAGAGACAACGATAGACAGCTGCCTCTGATTGAGAACCACACCCGGTCAAACACATAGAAATGGAAAACATAGAACAAAACATAGAATGCCCACCCCAACTCACGCCCTGACCAACCAAAAATAGACATAAAAAGGATCTCTAAGGTCAGGGCTTGACATATACATAATATATCTCTCACACACAAATTCACCCTTAATCAAACAAAATGTTCTCAATTTGGGTTTATGATTAATCTCCTCCACCCATTTGTTTTCATATTGCATCAACAGTTGTTTTTTAATCATATCTATGTCTCCCTTAATTTGGTTTTCGTACAAATCAAATAAAATTTTATTTGTCACATACACATGGTTAGCAGATGTTAATGCGAGTGTAGAGAAATGCTTGTGCTTCGAGTTCCGACAATGCAGTAATAACCAACGAGTAATCTAAGCTAACAATTCCACAACTACTACCTTATACACACAAGTGTAAAGGGATAAAGAATATGTACATAAAGATATATGAATGAGTGATGGTACAGAACGGCATAGGCAGATGCAGTAGATGGTATAGAGTACAGTATATACATATGAGATGAGTAATGTAGGGTATATAAACATAAAGTGGCATAGTTTAAAGTGGCTAGTGATACATGTATTACATAAAGATGGCAAGATGCAGTAGATGATATAGAGTACAGTATACACATATACATATGAGATGAGTAATGTAGGGTTTTAAACATTATATTAAGTGGCATTGTTTAAAGTGGCTAGTGATACATTTTTACATCAATTTCCATCAATTCCCATTATTAAAGTGGCTGGAGTTGAGTCAGTATGTTGGCAGCAGCCACTAAATGTTAGTGGTGGCTGTTTAACAGTCTGTTGGCCTTGAGATAGAAGCTGTTTTTCAGTCTCTCGGTCCCTGCTTTGATGCACCTGTACTGACCTCGCCTTCTGGATGATAGCGGGGTGAACAGGCAGTGGCTCGGGTGGTTGTTGTCCTTGATGATCTTTATGGCCTTCCTGTGACATCGGGTGGTGTAGGTGTCCTGGAGGGCAGGTAGTTTGCCCCTGGTGATGCGTTGTGCAGACCTCACTACCCTCTGGAGAACCTTACGGTTGTGGGCGGAGCAGTTGCCGTACCAGGCGGTGATACAGCCCGACAGGATGCTCTCGATTGTGCATCTGTAGAAGTTTGTGAGTGCTTTTGGTGACAAGCTGAATTTCTTCAGCCTCCTGAGGTTGAAGAGGCGCTGCTGCGCCTTCTTCACAACGCTGTCTGTGTGGGTGGACCAATTCAGTTTGTCCGTGATGTGTACACCGAGGAACTTAAAACTTTCCACCTTCTCCACTACTGTCCCGTCGATGTGGATAGGGGGGTGCTCCCTCTGCTGTTTCCTGAAGTCCACAATCATCTCCTTTGTTTTGTTGACGTTGAGTGTGAGGTTATTTTCCTGACACTACACTCCGAGGGCCCTCACCTCCTCCCTGTAGGCCGTCTCGTCGTTGTTGGTAATCAAGCCTACCACTGTAGTGTCATCCGCAAACTTGATGATTGAGTTGGAGGCGTGCATGGCCACGCAGTCGTGGGTGAACAGGGAGTACAGGAGAGGGCTCAGAACGCACCCTTGTGGGGCCCCAGTGTTGACGATCAGCGGGGTGGAGATGTTGTTACCTACCCTCACCACCTGGGGGCGGCCCGTCAGGAAGTCCAGTACCCAGTTGCACAGGGCGGGGTCGAGACCCAGGGTCTCGAGCTTGATGACGAGTTTGGAGGGTACTATGGTGTTAAATGCTGAGCTGTAGTCGATGAACAGCATTCTCACATAGGTATTCCTCTTGTCCAGATGGGTTAGGGCAGTGTGGTTGCGATTGCGTCGTCTGTGGACCTATTAGGTCGGTAAGCAAATTGGAGTGGGTCTAGGGTGTCAGGTAGGGTGGAGGTGATATGGTCCTTGACTAGTCTCTCAAAGCACTTCATGATGACGGAAGTGAGTGCTACGGGGCGGTAGTCGTTTAGCTCAGTTACCTTAGCTTTCTTGGGAACAGGAACAATGGTGGCCCTCTTGAAGCATGTGGGAACAGCAGACTGGGATAAGGATTGATTGAATATGTCCGTAAACACACCAGTCAGCTGGTCTGCGCATGCTCTGAGGACGCAGCTGGGAATGCCGTCTGGGCCTGCAGCCTTGCGAGGGTTAACACGTTTAAATGTTTTACTCACCTCGGCTGCAGTGAAGGAGAGCCCGCAGGTTTTGGTAGCGGGCCGTGTCAGTGGCACTGTATTGTCCTCAAAGCGAGCAAAAAAGTTATTTAGTCTGTCTGGGAGCAAGACATCTTGGTCCGCAACGGGGCTCGTTTTCTTTTTGTAATCCGTGATTGACTGTAGACCCTGCCACATACCTCTTGTGTCTGAGCTGTTGAATTGCGACTCTACTTTGTCTCTATACTGGCACGTAGCTTGTTTGATTGCCTTGCGAAGGGAATAGCTACACTGTTTGTATTCTGTCATGTTTCCGGTCACCTTGCCCTGGTTAAAAGCAGTGGTTCGCGCTTTCAGTTTTGCGCGAATGCTGCCATCAATCCACGGTTTCTGGTTTGGGAATGTTTTAATCGTTGCTGTGGGTATTACGTCGCCGTTGCACTTTCTAATGAACTCGCTCATCGAATCAGCGTATTCGTTAATGTTGTTGTTGGATGCAATGCGGAACATATCCCAATCCACGTGATCGAAGCAGTCTTGAAGCGTGGAATCAGATTGGTCGGACCAGCGTTGAACAGACCTGAGCGTGGGAGCTTCTTGTTTTAGTTTCTGTTTGTAGGCTGGAAGCAACAAAATGGAGTCGTGGTCAGCTTTTCCGAAAGGAGGGCGGGGGAGGGCCTTATATGCGTCGCGGAAGTTAGAATAACAATGATCCAGGGTTTTACCAGCCCTGGTAGCACAATCGATATGCTGATAGAATTTAGGGAGTTTTGTTTTCAGATTAGCCTTGTTAAAATCCCTAGCTACAATGAATGCAGCCTCAGGGTGTGTGGTTTCCAGTTTACATAGAGTCAGATAAAGTTCGTTCAGGGCCATCGATGTGTTTGGGGGGGAATATATACGGCTGTGATTATAATCGAAGAGAATTCCCTTGGTAGATAATGCGGTCGACATTTGATTGTGAGGAATTCTATGTTAGGTGAACAGAATGACTTGAGTTCCTGTATGTTGTTATGATCACACCACGTCTCGTTAATCATAATGCATACCCCCCCGCCCCTCTTCTTACCAGAAAGATGTTTGTTTCTGTCGGCGCGATGCGTGAAGAAACCAGCTGGCTGCACCGACTCCGTTAGCGTCTCTTGAGTTAGCCATGTTTCCGTGAAGCAGAGAACGTTACAATCTCTGATGTCTCTCTGGAATGTTACCCTTGCTCGGATTTCATCAACCTTGTTGTCAAGAGACTGGACATTGGCGAGTAGTATGCTAGGGAGTGGAGCGCGGTGTGCCCTTCTCCGGAGCCTGACCAGAAGACCGCTTCGTTTGCCCCTTTTACGGCGTCGTTGTTTAGGGTTGCTGGCTGGGATCCGATCCATTGTACTGGGTGGAAGGCAAAACACAGGATCCACTTCGGGAGAGTCATATTCCTGGTCGTAATGATGGTGAGTTGACGTTGCTCTTATATTCAGTAGTTCCTCCCGACTGTATGTAATGAAACCTAAGATTACCTGGGGTACCAATGTATGTAAGAAATAACACGTAAAAAAACAAGATACTGCATAGTTTCCTAGGAACGCGAAGCGAGGCGGCCATCTCTGTCGGCGCCGGAAGTGAATGTTGTGAATACAGATGTTCACAGTCAGACTGTTGAAAAAGGTCAAACATTTCAGTTGCCCAGGCTCCCCCTATGGATAGATCCCATTGAAAAACTTTACTAGCTATTCTGGCAGTTGGCATATTGGCAGTTGGCATATCTAACAGTCTATTCCAAAGTCTTACCATACAGTACATGCCTTCCATCTCGCCTCACAGGGTTCCCAGCCCATGTCCCTAGTTATTGCAAGTATAGGTGCACACTTGTGGACACCGAAAAAGTATGTACTGCTCTGTTATGAACATGTTCATTTGTAAAATACATCTTAGCACCCCACACTCCTGCTGAATAGTCCAGAACAGGACACACACATGTATGATACAGTTTGGAATACGTGGCATAATCAATATCTTTCAGTGTTTTAGTTTTTTCTATTACTCCCCCAAGAGCTCTACTTGCTGAGTCGGCCAGGGCAGATGTTGAGTATAGAAAGGTAATATGTTCATCAGTAAAAAGACCCAAATATTTATAAATGCTAGTAAACTCAAGAACGTCTTCACCAAAACTGAAAAACACTTCTCGTAGTAGCTGCTTTTCTAAAATGCATTATCTGTGTTTTTGTCTGATTAATCATGAGTCTTCTAGACCAATTGACTGCACATAACAACATGTTCTGCAGGTCTTGTTTAGTTTCTGCCATCAAAATAATATCATCAGCATATAAAAGGGTACTTAGCATTTCATCATCATATCTTACTCCAACTGTTTCATTTATTTTGCCAAATCATTTATAAACAAAGCAAACAAAGTCGGTGATAATGCATCTCCTTGTTTTACACCCGAGGGTGTGGGAAACCAATCTGTACGATATTCATTAACACGCACACAAGCAATTGGTACTTTGTAAAGAGACTGGATTGCTTGATAAAATTTCTCATCAACCCCTGTCTTGAACAAACTATAGTCTAAAAGATCCCTATTTCTGGAAATCAATGAAACATGCAAAAGTAGGCTTCTCTTCATGTAATCTATTTCTGATTATTGTACAGACCGAGAAGATATGATCTATACAGGCTCTGGATTTTTGTTCTTCCACCAGAATGTTTTGATCCTCCGAAAATGTAATTAGCCTATCGTTGAGGATGGATGAATATAATTTATATATTGTACTTAATAAACTTATGCCTCTATAATTCAGTGACACTCTCAGGTCATTTTTTTTTAAAGATTTGGGAATGTGATTCACTATAGACTTATACCAAGTGGATGGCAGTATACTGTACTCAAAACAAATTTGGAGCAAATCATATAGAACATCAATTAATTTAAGGAATTTTAAAACCTCATTATGCAGTTCAATGTCAAACGCTTTCCCATTTCTTTGCAGCGTCAATCACCTTCTTAACTTCTGCCACAGACAGCTCCTCGTTTCGGTACGGGTTACATATATAAGAGGGTTCTAACATTGTATTTTCCAGTTTAGTTCTCAGGGAACATATGTCTTTATAAAATTCTTCCTCAAAATATGCCACATTTTTGTTACCTGAGAACAAACTAGCAAACCCCTTTTCCCACTCCTTAAGTACCTGTGAAATATTAGAGTTCTTCCCTGACTTCCATTGCAATTTTCTGATGTTGTTTTGGTCCTAACTTGTTTATTTGGCTCCAAAACTGTTGAGGACTTCTTGTCTGTATCTCCTCAAGGTGTAATAACTGCCGTCTCTGATATCTCTGTTTAAATAGGCACAATCTTTTATCAAACACATGCTGTATTTTCTTAAATTCCTTCCTACACTGTTCTCTTGTATTCCTATCTTTACACAGTAAAAATAAGTACTCAGCCTTGCGCATTGCTCACCATAGATCCATTAACTCATCATTCCAATAAGGTTTGCTCGGCTTGTAAACTTTCCTGGACTTGGGAGTTGGGATATATAAAATCACAAAATGTTTCATACCACACATCTAAATCAAATGTTGTTTCTTGGCATCTTTGCAGAGTTTCGATGAGTTCCACCAGAGCTCTACATGCCATTTCAGATCATAGAAAGTCATTTGGCACATTTATTTTCTTACATTTAGGCCTATCCGGGGTATGTATCTTTTGCCCCTTGTGATGCGCAGCAATACCTGGTTGAGAAAGTTTGTGGCCAACAGAAAATATCAAAATAAAAGAGAATGATCAGGAAGACTACTTTTTTTCTCCAATTAAGTTAAAACATCCATATTCTTCAACCATCTGTGTAGGAGATAACACCTTAAATTAAGTTTCTAGACAGTCGTGGAGGGTAACTATATAGTCAACCACAGATTCTCCTTTGACAGATAAGGATGTAAAGTTATCGCTTAAGGGGCATATCTTTCCATTAATGATAAATATTTTAGAGAATATTCCCAAAGGAATTCTAATAGGGTTTCCCCATGATGACTACCCAAGCTATCCAAAGCAACATGCAATGGAACATCATCAATATCCTTTATATAGTCATCTACCCTCCCAATTCGACTGCTAAGATCCCCACATATGTAAATAGCATCTGCTTCTGTATGTAGGTATACTTGCCTTAACAAATGACTATAGAAGGAGGATGCATCTCTACCCCATGTGGACTGTTCAGGTGGCAAATAGCATGAATGTACAACAAAACAATAATCTGACTCCCTATGTTCAAAGCGCAAACCAATAATTCCTTGTATGGCTTTATCGATCATTTACATTTTATATGCTATCCTCATATCAGACTTTACACATATTCCCAGTCCCCCAGAGCCCCTGGGTGCTTTCACATGAGTGTTTATGTTGTGTCCATACCATACATACCCTTCAATATCAATAGTTTCTTGCCGACGCAAATGCGTTTCATTTATTGAGATAATGTCTGGGTTTAAGGATTTTAGTATTATTTTCGTAATTTATTGTTTAATGTAGTCCATCCGTAACATTCCAATGCGCTATTGAAATCGAATCTCGTAGGGGATGGGAAGCCCCTCAGTATGATGTAGGTCTGTACACCCCATGTCCTTGTCTGCGTTGTCCTTCTGGTTGATCTCGTTTCATGACCCGTCCACTTCCCGTGACAAAATAGTCCTTTCCTCCTGGTGTTTCCCTCAGAAGCGTCTTGAAGTTCAGTTCTATAAGGAGATCGGTGTGGGACTTGGCTGATCAAAGGAAGACTTACAATTAGGATGGTCTCGCAGCTTTTGTTTTTTCGTAATAGAGCCACTTTCTCCTCCACGGACCAACACTCCACCTTCACAACCCAGGACCTTTACCTCTCTCCCTCATCCTTTCAACTGCAATCACCTCTTTTTCGCAGCCTAGGCCTACTGATATCATCTGTTTCCGTTTGGAGATTAGGCCCTCGTTTTCATCAGCTGGCTGTTCTGCCACTATGATAGGCATGTCTGGGTTGAACTTTGCTGTTTTGCAGCGCCTATTATCCCAGATTCTAGGAATTCTACACATGACTCCAGATGTCCAACATCAAGCGCTATGTGGTCTTGTAGCTGCTTGTTGTTATTCTCCAGTTGAGTCAGCAAAGCTGTATGATTATCCTGAATGGCTTTCTCCAAAGATGCATGTAAGCTGTCAACCTTACTATTAATTCCTTTTTAAATACTCAGCTTAATTTCCTCCATCATTTTTTCAATATGTTTTAGCGGTTAAGTGTTTCCGTTATTGCTGTTCAAGGTAACGTTAGAGACCCAGCTAAATGTAACATTATAGTTAGGCTAGCTAGATTACTCACCAAACAATCCCCAACAAGTCTGTCTATTGACTGTCTTTCACCCTCACGGGATTCAGACTTCAGCTGCCTCCATTCACAATCCGATTGCTATGTTTTAAACTTTGAAAACGTTTACATTTAAAAAAAGTTTTGAAAGAGTTTGGTCCCATAAAGAAGCAGCAGCATTTTTTACCATGTGCACCAGAAGCTGTAGTAGTATTCTATCTTAGTCCTGTACTGACGCTTTGCCTGTTTGATGGCTCATCGGAGGTCGTAGTGGGATTTCTTATAAGCATACGGGTTAGAGTCCCACTCCTTGATAGCGGCAGCACTAGCCTTTAGCTCATTGTGGATGTTGCCTGTAATCTATGGCTTTAATTTTTGCACATTTGTCTTACTTTTTAACTCTGCATTGTTGGGAAAGGGCTCGTAAGTAAGCATTTCATGGTAAAGTCTAGCCTTGTTGTTTTTGGAGCATTTGACAAATAACATTTGATTTGATTCGATTTTGAGGTGACCTGCTGGTAAAAACAAGGTAAAACAAATTTCAGTTTTCCTGGATTAAAATCACTGGCCACATGAAGTGCCGCCTCTGGGTGTGCGTTTTCTTGTGGCCCTATACAGCTGACTGGGTTCTTAGTGCCAGCATCGGTTTGTGGTGGTAAATAGACATCTGTGAAAAATATGAATGAAAACTCTCTTGGTAAATAGTACGGTATGCAGTTTATCACAAGGTGAACAAAAACGTGAGACTTCCTTAACACTAAAGTTCGGCACCAGCTGTTGTTAACAAAGAGACATACCCCTCCCCCTTCATTTTACCAGAGGCTGCCAACCAGTCTTGACGATGCATGGAAAAGCCAGCGAGATGTACAGTATATTATCCACATCCTTCTTCAGCCACATCTCCAAAAAACATAGAATATTACAGTTCTTCAGGTCCCATTGATAGGATAGTCTCGAACAGAGCTAGTCCAGTTTGTTCTCTAGTGACTGTACGTTCGCCAACAGAACGGAGGGTAGAGGCAGTTTAATTGCTCGCCAACGTAGTCAGGATGCTGGCTCGTCTGCCTCTTTTGCGCCGTCGCTTCCTCTTTCGAGTCCCGTGGATTAGGGCCTGGTCCAAAGTAAGTAGAACGTCTAGAGCTGCTGACTCATTGAAGTAGATATTATCATCCAGATCAAGGTTAGTAATTGCTGTTTTGATCTCCAGAAGCTGTTCGTCATAGGAAATGATGGCGCAGACATTATGTACAAAAAAGATAAGATCAGTTTAAAAACATACACAAAATAGCAGAATTGGTCAGGAGCCCGTAAAACCGCTGCTATCTACTGCAGCGCCATTCTCACAGTATGGAAAATGGAGTCTCCATGGAGCCAAGTGTTGACATTTAGTCACTAAACAGAGGTGGAGAGGAGGAACAATAGAGGGATGAAGAGGCTGAACATAGGGAGCCGTGGAGAGGGTGAACAAAAAGGACAAGAATCTACACAGACATGTTCTGAGGGATGGCAAGTGGAACATTGCTCCTGGTCTGTGTCGTAACACACACGCGCGCTTGTATGCACGCATGCAAGCACACACACACGCGCAAACACACACACACGCTCTCTCTCTCTCTCTCTCTCTCTCTCTCTCTCTCTTTCTCTTATGTGAAGTGCCATTAAGGAAGTTAGTGACTGTTCTGAGTGCTTAATAATCACGCATTCAACAGGCTGGACATTGTTAATCTTAATCTGTCTCTTATCTCCCGTTCCAGGCGAGAAGGAGAATTAGCAGCCTTCACTCATTTGCTCAGCCTCTCCTCTCGCCCCAGCCATCGCTCCTCATTAACGCATCACAGAGCCGTGTGGCTCGCTGCGATACCACAGACTTCATCCAGCTCGTTAGGCCAGAATTAACCTTTTCTCATTTGCCTGACGAAAGATATGGGCACTCATTGGCACCAGTGATTCAGTGACAGTAAGTCAGGGAATTACTTTTCTAATAAAGAGAGCAGTGGATGGGTAAGTGAGCACTGAGCATACCGTAGTGGTCGGCAGTAGTGCAACTTCCCTTGCAGGTGTCGACCCCGGGTTACCCAGCCTGTATGCAAACTTGCTAACCACTGCTCCAAAAGTGTTATCCCTTGGGTGAGATAGCATTGAGCCTATGTACGAAGGTAAGGGTCATTACAATACAAAAGATCGACTGTGTGAATTTTGTATGTGAGCAAGGAAGAACACACTCACTGACATGACTATATCTGCATGACTGATCCACTATAGGCACGCATTCTAGTAAAATATCTGTCTCCTAAAATATCAAATAGCTGTAGCTCATAGTAATTCAGCATACAATGTAGAAACCCCAATACAGTCTGGGCAAAAACAGAAGATAAATAAATCATGAGGGTGGAGGAGAGAAAATGAGGGGACGGAGGTGAAAGAAGATGAAAACGCCCGCTCAGCTTATCTCCGAAAGGTTTTATCCCCATTTCTCCTTTCAATTAAAGATACGGCCCTAGCCTCGTCTCAGGAGAATGACACTTTAGCCTAGACCATCTCCGTCTGATTGCAGTTTCAGTAATGTTATTTTCATGCAAATGTGTTTCTTTTTCTAATCTCCAAATTAAACGTTAGAGGCGACAGTGGTGTTGCCCCCTCCGGTTACATGCCTGAAATCACAAGATATGATTCTTGACATTGAGCTGCGTCTTTTCTGCCTGATACGGGCAACATTAAGGGGCAGAGTATAGTAGTGTTTTTTTAAGACTTGAAAAAGAGGTAATACAGATTTTTTTTCTTCTTAACAATGTAAAAAAAACGTAAACAGCACAACAGTCGAGTAATGGAAAAATTCTACAAGATGCAAGTTTGAGTAGCCATATGCACCTGGCCCCCAATAACTTGATTTAGCAGAGGATGGCCACCGAGAAAGCTGTAAAGCAATTGCATTGTCAAAACACAACTGAGAAAGCTCATCAAAGCACAACTGAGAAAGCTCATCAAAGCACTACTGAGAAAGCTCATCAAAGCACTACTGAGAAAGCTCATCAAAGCACTGCTGAGAAAGCTCATCAAAGCACTACTGAGAAAGATCATCAAAGCACTACTGAGAAAGCTCATCAAAGCACTACTGAGAAAGCTCATCAAAGCACTACTGAGAAAGCTCATCAAAGCACTACTGAGAAAGCTCATCAAAGCTCTACTGAGAAAGCTCATCAAAGCACTACTGAGAAGGCTCATCAAAGCACTACTGAGAAAGCTCATCAAAGCAGTATTGAGAAAGCTCATCAAAGCACTACTGAGAAAGATGTAAAGCAATTGCATTGTGACTTGTCAGTATCAGCATTTGATTGTGTTTTAATTCAATGCAATGCTATTCAAAAACATGACTTATCATTGGAGTCTGGCTGTTGGGCAGACACAAAATGATTGAGTACTGAAACTGACTTTAGCTTGGATAAATTTAGAGAATGTAACAATTAGGTAACACTGTCAATGTACTAGGCAGTCGGTCCCAAATGGAATGGGATTTAGCTACATTCTATTCCTGTTCACAGTGAGTAGAATGCTAACTTGTATTTAATCCAAATTGGCTCAGCATTTAAAGAAAAAAAGTAAGCACAAAATAGCCTTATTGCACCCAGTTCTAACAATGGAACACAGACAAGAGCACAGAGACAACAAATAGCCACTTAGTGCTGAATGTGCTAGCCAAAGAGTCCATTTGGTTGGCTGGCTGGCTGAATATAGGAGGAGGGGAGAAGGGGGGTCGTAAACAGAGGCAATTTCTAGGCTTTCACTGCAGAGAGTTTGCCTCTACTGCTAAACCACCGATGCTAATTTAATAAACTACTTCAACACACTCATTACTAGTCTAGGGGAACACAGGCTAAATAGGCTATTTGCAGCAGTTTAACGTGACAGTGAACAATGAAAGGGTTAGTGAATGTTGCAACCAGAGACAGTCAAATTACCTGGATCTTCAACTTCTCTTGGATCTGCATGACCTACTTGGTCAGCCAGCTCCAGACAATTGTTGTCCCTGTTGTTAGGTTTTGGGTGAAATTAAGGGGAATAGCTATGTACCAGGAATCAATAGCATATGCAGTCCAAACACTATCTATGTGAATAGCTGTTGGTGTCTCATCTCCTCTTTACCAAGATAAGATGGATGGAGAGGTTGCTACTGAAATAGAATAAAAATGAGGAATGTGTCATTTGAAATGAATAGAAATGTAAGTTACCTCGTGGATTGGTTTGTGATATATCAGTTATAAAGAGTGAATTTAGGAGAGAGGATAGACTTTGATAGAGGAATAGGACATGAGGAGTGAAATCAACAGAGAGATGAGTCAGTAAAAACCTGGGAGGAAAGACTTAATGAACCACAAAACAGAAAAGGAAGAATATTCTACAACAGTCCTTAAATCTTTATTGCTCTAAAGACATCTAACATTTAGCAGTGATGTTGGACTCTGGGATGCTATTCTAACATTTAGCAGTGATGTTGGACTCTGGGATGCCATTCTAACATTTGGCAGTGATGTTGGACTCTGGGATGCCATTCTAACATTTAGCAGTGATATTGGACTCTGGGATGCCATTCTAACATTTGGCAGTGATGTTGGACTCTGGGATGCCATTCTAACATTTAGCAGTGATGTTGGACTCTGGGATGCCATTCTAACATTTGGCAGTGATGTTGGACTCTGGGATGCCATTCTAACATTTAGCAGTGATGTTGGACTCTGGGATGCCATTCTAACATTTAGCAGTGATGTTGGACTCTGGGATGCCATTCTAACATTTAGCAGTGATGTTGGACTCCGGGATGCCATTCTAACATTTAGCAGTGATATTGGACTCTGGGATGCCATTCTAACATTTGGCAGTGATGTTGGACTCTGGGATGCCATTCTAACATTTAGCAGTGATGTTGGACTCTGGGATGCCATTCTAACATTTGGCAGTGATGTTGGACTCTGGGATGCCATTCTAACATTTAGCAGTGATGTTGGACTTTGGGATGCCATTTCTTTGGCATTCTCAGAAGATTAATTCATTTTTGTTTGAAATGAACACTATCAATGTACTTGCCAATCATACATTCATTGTTTTCTTTGGTAGGCCATCTTGGGTTGCACACATATTGTACTGGCCTAAGGTAAGTTTTATTTCCTTGTTCTCCAAGAAAAGACAAAGACAGACAACTAGAACAGTCCCTTTATTAAAATGTTAATTCAAGGCCCTTATCGAACAGCACAGACAGGCCTTAATGTGAGTGAGAGAGGAAGATAGAGTGGGTGTGCGTAGGCCCATCATACGCCGCTTACAGTCACCAATCAGCATATCTCAATAATGGGATATTCAGTATGTGCCTGCAACAGACTGCATGGCATTTTGACAACTAACCAATTACATTTAATTTGTGTTATATTGACTTAAATTTGTAGAAATAGTGGCGCCTTGAAAATATCTAATTAAAAAAGTAAATTACGTTCATGATCACCTAATTGAGTGCCTTTGATGATTCACAACCCCATCATCCCAACACACACACACTTATTTTCTCTTTGACACTTTTGTCCCCCTATACAAATGAATATATTGAGTGTGGCAGCTTTATAATGTTGTGCTGTGACAGGCATTTTCATCTTGATATTGTAAATGATTTGCATTCCCCACAGCCAGATATGTCCAAATTGTTATGTCTGTGTAATTTCAAACCTGGTCATCGTAATATAAATCCACTGCCATTCCACGTGGGCTATTTGAGTGAAATCAAAGGATGGATTGGAATGGAAAAGCATTATCACGGTTTCATGGCTTGCATGAAGTAGATAGATGAAATGGTCAGAGGAGTAAAGATACATTAATTGTTAGTGAGGGTTAGACACACAATAATATGCAATGAATATATATGATGCATTTTAGCAAATGGAGGAAAAATATAAATGCTTTTCAATGATTAAGGGTACATTGCTCATTCGTACAATCTAACGTGCAGTTTGAATAAGGAATGCTGGAATTACATTACACTAACCTAAATAGGTAGAACAATTAATATCAGTATCCAAGGAAATCCAATATGAGTTATGAAACTTGAAGTTGTAGGTTTCAAATTCAATTCCATCATCACTAAACTGGCAGGCCATGAAGGCCAATATGCGCATCAGAGACTATAATTATACTGAACAAAAATATAAACTAAGTGTTGGTCCCATGTTTTATGAGCTGAAATAAAATCCTAGACTTTTTCCATATGCACAAAAAGCTTATTTATCTCACATTTTGTGCACAAATTAGTTTACATCCCTGTTAGTGAACATTTCTCCTTTGCCAAAATAATCCATCCACCTGACAGGTGTGACGTTTCAAGAACCTGATTAAACAGCACGATCATTACACAGGTGCACCTTCAACTGGGGACAATAAAAGTCCACTCTAAAATGTACAGTTTTGTCACACAACACAATGCCACAGATGTCTAAAGTTTTGAGGGAGCGGGCAATTGGCATGCTGACTGCAGGAATGTCCACCAGAGCTGTTGCCAGAGAATTGAATGTTCATTTCTCTACCATAAATTGACTCCAATGTTGTTTTAGGGAATTTGGCGGTACGTCCAACTGGGCCTCACAACCGCAGACCACGTGTAACCACGCCAGCCCAGGATCTCCACACAGGCTTCTTCACCTGTGGGATCGTATGAGACCAGCCACCCGGACAGCAGATGAAACTGAGGAGTTTTTCTGTCTGTAATAAAGCCCTTTTGTGGGGAAAAACTCATTCTGATTGGCTGGGCCTTACTCCCCAGTGGGTGGGCCTGGCTCCCAATTGGGTGGGCCTATGCCCTCCCAGGCCAAGCCATGGCTGCACCCCTGCCCAGTCATGGGAAATCCCTTAGATAAGGGCCTAGTAGATTCATTTCAATTGACTGATTATTTATATGAACTTTAACTCAGGAAAATCATTGAAATTGTTGCATGTTATGTTTATATTTTTGTTCAGTATAGTATGCCAGCAGTAGATCACTATTCAGCTACCTTTTCCCAGCTGCTATAAAGGACATTGCCAACTCCATCTGAGGCTGACAGGAACAACAGACCACCACAACCACTTCCTATTATTACATATTTTACTACCACGAGATATATCTGCAAAATATATGAGAGAGAGAGATCAAATCAAAATGTCATGATTCAATTGGAGACTGATCACATTGTCCAAGCCATTTCTTACTTGGACATGGCAAAATAATCAATTTCAAAGTTTGGGTGTTGGAAACCACTGATACAACTCTGCCCAAGGTTCTCACTGGCTTCCCTCTACCTGATACCTAGGGGAGTTTTAACAGCCGTCGTTTCAGAGCATGCCTGGTGTTGAACAAAACTGTCCGTGGCACGAGTGCTTGTTGTTCTCACAAAACAGGGCAGATAGATCAAAAGCCTGAGCGAGGCCTGGAAGCAGCCAAGACAGTTCATCTGAGCAGTTGGCAGAGCAACCATGCCCCGAGGGCACCTGGCCAGTCCAGGGGTCGTGGGTGGCCTGACCTCCACAGATGAGAACACGAGTGAGGACAGCTGCAGGGGACAGATGCCGTGTTTGCAAAGCGGAAGCAGGGTTTTTAACCGCCCATGTTATTGTGTTGTGTCACTGAAGAATCCTTCTGATGAGGAGGGTGCCAGGCACAGTACACTGTGTTGGAATCCAGATAGGGCAGGCAGGCTCTCTCTGCCTCAGTACACTGATTTATTGAAATGAACTTGTGTGACCGCCAACTCGTCCAAGTTCTAACGTTGGAGGGGAAGGAGAATTCTGTTTTGCTGTTGCACTACAAGTCTCCTTTTGCTCTCTCTCTTTTCTCTATTTTTGTTTCTCACTGTCACACGTGCATACACACATGCATACATGCATGAAAACACACACACACAGAGAGAGATGCCAGACTTTGCTTACACAGGGCACACAGGCTTGCTGGTAGCTCAGCTACTGATGGGCTCATCTGGCCTTTTTATGACTCAGAGAGAAAAAGGACACATTTAATGAGGCTCCCTCTGCATTCAATAACTTTGTCACATGAATAAATAATGCTCTCATCCTTTCATATCAAAACAATTTGTTCAAATGACATATGAGAGCAAATGATGTACACGCTTCAACCTTTCATGTTTGATAGCGAGAAGTAAGCTTTATCATTTGGAGGCAATTATTTTAGGTGTACGGACTGCTCATCTATAATTTAGCTAAGTGCATGTGAGAAACCTCAGAAAACCTCCCAAAAACCGTCAATATCTAGAGTGTGAATTATTTCATTCTTGATTGGGAAGCTCACTCTGTGGAGTATTTTAATTAGACTTCTTTGGACATTCAGGCAGTGTTGCAGCTAGCGATGGTAAAACGAATGATGTATCAAAGATCAACCTGGCCTCACGGTAATTTGTAGTATTTGGAATGTAGTATGATATATTACATTATGTTACGAATGGAATAGTGGTCGTACAATGTCATACAAATTGGTGGACGTATAGTATCATAAGTCCTACCCGGTCATACAATCTCACATGGAATGGATGACATAATGCATCAAAGGTCTTGGAGAATGTATAGTAGTATACGACTTGCTCTGAAGCCAGGGCTGCTTGTTGCGTCGTTAACCTTTGTGATAACAAAAATTTAAGAGAATTTAACTAGTAGGTTAGGAGAATTACATGACAGACTGCCCAGCTCAATCCAGGTGAAAGAGATGATCCCTTATTAATGTCACTTGTTAAAACCACTTAAATCAGTGTAGATGAAGGAGAGGAGACCGGTTAAAGAAGGATTTTTAAGCAATGAGAAAATTGTGACCCGTTTCTAGAAACTAGGCGTATGTCGCACATCATTACTTCACAGGAGAGGCATTTGAACGTTTTATTTTTATTTGTATCAAAAATATATTTGAGGGCAGAAATGCCTTCTGGAACATGGCAACCTTCATGTGCCTTAATATCAAACTTGTATCTGCAAATATGAATACAATTGTTAAATTACAAGCCTAGTTGGTTTAGCCACAGAAAAATTGAGAGGGAGAAGCATTCAGCCATGTAGCTACATTTTAAGGTATTATACATTGCTAATTTAGTCAGAAAGTCACTTTCATTGGGAGATAAGCATATTGTTAGCTATCTAGCTAATGTTAGCTGATTGACATGCTAGCTAATGTTTCGTATATGATCTGTATAATAATATTATTTGTATCTCAGAAAGCCATTTGCATCGCTAGTTATAGCCTAATATTATCTAGCTAGCTAACATTGAACCTAGTTGATTAGCTTTAGCTACTGTATCTGCAGGTTAATGCATGGTGCATGGTAGAATGAGTTGGGATTATGGTTCATTGTTTAGCTTGCTAGCTAGACTCCACTATGCAAGTAACCATTTCATTGTACCATTTACACCTTCTGTATCATGTGCACATGACAAATAAACATAGATGTTATTTGATATAGTGTGTGTTTACCAGAGACGGTAATGTGAAGAACAACACAACCTGCACTAAAGTCAGATTAGGATATAGGCCAAGGACTAGATCATGTGTATTTTTACTGCTACTTTTTGCTACTGCTTTCACCCCTGTTAGTCTTGAAATCTTTGGTTGTTTACTACACTACCCTATTCACTCTGTTTAGGACATTTCAGCACATGTAAATCCCTAAAGAGATGGATTATGAATGGGTGTAGACAAAGAAGAACTCTCCAGTAGGTGTACCAAAACATTCATGGGCCATTTTCTCAAAAGTGGGGTTACAAGTTAATCAACTTTCAAAGCAGAATTACTTTCCCATTGTTCCTCAACTGCAGTGTATGATATGACATTTTCTAGCACTGAGTGTTTACTTTTATACAATGTAAAAAACACAATTTAACCTCTACAGGATATGTGACTAGAATGGCGTTGTAAACAACAGCCAACTTTCAGGAACATAGACATGTCTTATATCATCAGAAAGCTTAATCTAACTGCATTGTCCAATTTACAGCAGCTATTACAGCGAAAAAATACCATGCTATTGTTTGAGGATAGTGCACAACAACAAAACACTTTTATCAGGGCAATTGGTTTGATACATTCATGTCTGACGGTAAATAATGTACTTACATTCAGTAATCTTGCTTTGATTTGTCATCCTGAGGGTCCCAGAGATAAAATGTACCATTGTTTTGTTTGATAAAATACATTTTTATAACCCAACACGATCCATGTTGTATAGAGTGTTTTGCATGAATTCTGACTCTTTAAACTTGCAACAAAACAATTTATGAAATCTAATCGGCAAAACGTTGTGGAACCCGGTCAAGTTTGGTTTTTGTGCAATCGTCAGACAGAGAACAACCAAACCATGTTTCATCATTCTACATTACGTTTTGGCTACACAACATGTCAATTAGCCCATGAAGGTCAGCCATCATTACGCACCAATGAGACGAGCGGTGTTCACTTAATTGCCAGTGTCTTGGTCAAATGACCACGTATCGTTTTGAAACGTAGCTAGCTAGATATCCAATGAGCTGGGCTTTACAGCAGTATGTGATCACCCTTTGTACGACAAACAGCCATCATGCTAGAGCTGTGTGCAACAGTGTTCATTCTCAAGCGGAAAGCAAACAGGGCGCACGGTAGGACTTTGAATGACCACAGTTTTGATTCCAGCGTGGAAGAAATGTTTTTGGAAGGAAAAGATCCACTTTTAGATCAGTATGTAAAATACATTTTTGCTTGTCATGCTAATGCAGTTGTTTAAATGGTTGCATATTCATTTGAGATATCTTTCTTTCAATTCTATATACAGTACCAGTCAAAAGTTTGGACACACCTACTCATTCCAGGGTTTTTATTATTATTTTTTACTATTTTCTACATTGTAGAATAATAGTGAAGACTTCAAAACTCTGAAATAACACATATGAAATCATGTAGTAGTGCTGTATAGGACCTCATCTAGGTGGTGGGTCACAATTGAGACATGGACTGTGTATGTGTGCCATTCAAAGTGTGAATGGGCAAAGCACAAGATTTAAGCGCCTTTGAACGTGGTATGGTAGTAGGTGCCACGTGCATCGGTTTGTGTGAAGAACTGCAACACTGCTGGGTTTTTCACACTCAACAGTTTCCCATGTGTATCAAGGATGGTCCACCACCCAAAGGACATCCAGCCAACTTGACACAACTGTGGGAAGCATTGGAATCAACATGGGCCAGCATCTCTGTGGAATGCTTTTGTCACCGTGTAAAGTCCATGCCCCGACGGATTGAGACTGTTCTGAGGGCAAAAGGAGCTGGTGCAAATCAATATTAGATAGGTGTCCTTAATGTTTTGTACAGTCAGTGTAGGTTAAGGTTAGGAAAAGGGTTAGGGGAAGGGTTAGCTAAAATGCTACAGTTGTTCCTGGACGCGACTCAAACATGCAACCTTTTGATTGGTAGACGGTCACGGTATACGCCCACCCATCCTCCCCGGGCCAACCTCATTGCTTTCGTTTCTGTCTTAAGTAACCAGACCATTATTCCATTCATAATGTAACATAACATACTAAATGAAGGTACACAATTGTACATTCCAGACAGGCACGGCACCAGGATTTTTTCTCTCCCGGTGCTAAGGGGGGGCTTGACCAATACGTTGGGGTGCTAAGAAAATAGTAGATTTTCATGACAATTTTCAAGTGCATTTATTCCATATTCATAATCAGACAACTGTGCATTGGTAATAATGTTTTGGATGAAATGGCTATCACAACGTCAGAAATTAAGGGAATAATATCTACAGTGCAGCCACAACGAGAAGTGCATTTACCCCTGTCAACTGTTCACACATGGTCGAAAACAAGCTGGCTATCAGTACAATCTTAGCGATTATAATTCTATTGCAAAGAATACTTGAGATCCTCAAAAGGTTCTACAGCTGCAACATCGAGAGCATGACTGGTTGCATCACTTTCTGGTACAGCAATTGCTCGCGCCTCCATCCGCAAGGCACTACAGAGGGTAATGTGTACGGCCCAGTACATCACTGGGGCTAAGCTGCCTGCCATCCAAAGACCCCAGCCACCCCAGTCATAGACTGTTCTCTCTACTATCGCATGGCAAGCGGTACCGGAGTGCCAAGTCAAGGACAAAAAGGCTTCTCAACAGTTTTTACCCCCAAGCCATAAGACTCCTGAAGAGGTAATCAAATGGCTTCCCGGACTACGTGCTTTGTGTGCCCCCCCAACACCTCTTTTACGCTGCTACTACTCTCTGTTTATCATATATGCATAGTCACTTTAACTATACATTCACGTACATACTACCTCAATTGGCCCGACCAACCAGTGCTCCTGCACATTGGCCAACCTGGGCTATCTGCATTGTGTCCCGCCACCCACGAACCCCTCTTTTACGCTACTGCTACTCTCTGTCCATCATATATGTATAGTCACTTTAACCATATCTACATGTACATACTACCTCAATCAGCCTGACTAACCGGTGTCTGTATGTAGCCTCGCTACTTTTATAGCCTTGCTACTGTTATTTTTCATGGTCTTTTAACTGTTGTTTTTATTTCTTTACTTACCTATTGTTCACCTAATACCTTTTTTGCACTATTGGTTAGAGCCTGTAAGTAAGCATTTCACTGTAAGGTCTACATCTGTTGTATTCGGCGCACGTGACAAATAAACTTTGATTTGATTTGACCATGGTTTCCTGGACGTTGAAAGTGGCGGCATGCGAAGCAGAAAGCACGGTCCTGAAGTAGCGATCCTGCTGTCCAACTTTTGTGGCTGGGTAATGCCGAAGAAGAGGGCGCCTTGGTTCTTCAACAGGTGACTGACTTAAATTAGAGGGAGCGGTGGCTGTGCTAACAGTGCAGCTAACGGTGACTGTGGAGCAGCTAGCAGCGAGGAACTGCTCTTGTGCTCCTTCACGTCGTGGCTCACGAGTTTCTCTCTCCGACTCATCTTTCTTATCTCACTCTTCTTCTTTGGCCCCCTTGGAGACATGGTCTGGATCTGGATTTTAATTCTCTACCCGCACTCTTCTCTTGATCAGAAAACGGTCAATTGCAACGGGGTGAGATGGGCGACTAGCTAGCTAGAAGTTAGCTCACATAACGTAGCCTAACACCAGACCCCCCCACACACACACAAACACACACACAAATACACACACACACACACACACACACATGTCATAGGGTTCACGCACGTGCGGCACGAGCACACACAGCCAGGATCGGATTGGGAACAGAATGGCTGGTTATTAACTTTTACATATTTCTTTATTTACATTTTTTTTCAATGCTAAAATGCTTGGGGGCTTAACTGGGGCTACGCAGATTTGTGACTTGGCTATAGCTCCCCCTAGCCCCGGTGTAGTCGCCGTGCCTGATTCCAGACCCTATGTCTGTTTAATGTGGTCAGGCTCCAAAGACAAACAACTTCCCAACCACTTGAAAGATGAAAAGCATATTAACTTAAGACTGTTGCCTTTACCAACCCATGCACTGCACCTTGCCATCAGCACTTTTCCACTGCCCTTCTGCTTTAGACCCTGTGATAGTGAACATAATGTAGTATTGGATCTTCTCAAAAGGTCTTCAATGAACTTCAATAGCTGATTGAGCAAATTTACATTTCATCCACAGGAACTTTACTGGAGCCGTTTTCTTTTCTCACCATTCGCCATATTCCTCTTCCACTCCCGCCTCCCTCTCTACTCCCTGTTCTGCACGGGCCTGATTGTGATCTCTCTTTCTCTATGCTCAGCCCAGTGCACTCTTCATTTTGGTCTCTTTTGTGAGGTTTAAATGACAGCCCAGGATACAAGTTGCTGATTTACAGTATGGATGTCGGCAGCCAAGCCGTTGAACTCTTCAGACAGAGTTGAGAAAGGTTTTCCAAGGTTCAATCTCATCAAGAAGTGAAGCTGGAGCTGAAAGAGATTTGGCTGGATAAGTTTTACAGAGAATAAAATAGAGAGGCAGAGAGAATAAAACTTTGGCAAGTTTGTGTGTAGCCAATTTTACTCAGTTAATATATCAGTCTCGCCATTTTTCTTATACACCTGAGCGTTACAGTAATAGAGAAAATACAGTACATAAAACATAATACAAAGCAATATGTGTGAGTCTTATGTCTGATGTTCAAACCAATACTGTCACATTTTCTCTTAAAAATCTAGTAAAAATATATAATGTTTGAGCATTTATTTCATTTCAACCAAGAATATATTATTTGTAATAATATATTATATTATTTCATCTCTTCACCTCCTTCCTCCTCTTGGGATTTTCAAGTCACATTTATTTTTATTTGTGAATCTTCAGAGGACTCTGTTGTTTGGTCATTAAACTTTCATGACATGGAATCTTCATCGGAGGAGATGAGAGTGTGGCTGTTTTGAAACGCTCTCTGAAGTGAAACATTGTTTTCTGTTAGGTCTTGATGGGCTTTGATGTAAATGTGTTGTGATCTTTGGTATCACAAATCTAAAAGAGATTTCAGAGTGGGACGACACAATTAAATTAATGCATATACACATGGACTTCATGTGTATACTGTATTTCAGTAATGAGACATATACTAAAGCAGGACACGTTTTTGCATTACAAAATGGCCTTGAAAATTATTGGTGGATAAAGTCTTAAATTCCTCAAATCCTGAGGGCATTGATGTCTATTTGTTCTGATCTTTGATATTTCAAATCTACTACACATTTCTATACACATGACATGTACACTATCTATACAAAAGTAGTTGGACACTCCTTCAAATTAGTGGATTCGGCTCTTTCAGCCACACCCATTGCTGACAGGTGTATAAAATCGAGCACACAGCCATGCAATCTCCATAGACAAACATTGGCAGTAGAATGGCCTTACTGAAGAGCTCAATGACTTTCAACGTGGCACCGTCATAGGTTGCCACTTTTCCAACAAGTCAGTTAGTTAAATTTCTGCCCTGCTAGAGATTCCCCGGTCAACTGTAAGTGCTGTTATTGTGAAGCGGAAACGTCTAGAAGCAACAACGGCTCAGCCGCAAAGTGGTAGGCCACACAAGCTCACAGAATGGGACAGCCGAGTGTTGAAGTGCATAGCGCGTAAAAATCGCCTGTCCTCGGTTGCAACACTCATTTACGGAGTTCCAAACTACCTCTGGAAGCAATGTCAGCACAAAAACTGTTCGTCAGGAGCTTCATGAAATGGGTTTCCATTTCACACACAAGCCTAAGATCACCATGTGCAATGCCAAGCGTTGGTGTTGGTGTAAAGCTTGCGGCCATTGGACTCTGGAGCAGCGAAAACGCCTTCTCTGGAGTGATGAATCACGTTTCACCATCTGGCAGTCCGACTGACAGATCTAGGTTTGGCGGATGCCAGGAAAATGCTACTTGCCCCAATGCATAGTGCCAACTGTAAAGTTTGGTGGATGAGGAATAATGGTCTGGGACTGTTTTTCATGGTTCGTGCTAGGCCGCTTACCTCCATTGAAGGAAAATCTTAAAACTACAGCATACAATGACATTCTGGACGATTTTCTGCTTCCAACTTTGTGGCAACAGTTTGCTAAAGGCCCTTTCCTGTTCAGCATCACAATGCCCCTGTGCACAAAGCGTGGTCCATAAAGAAATGGTTTATCAAGATTGGTGTGGAAGAACATGACTGGACTGCACAGAGCCCTGACCTCAACACCTTTGGGATGAATTGGAACGCCGACAGCGAGCCAGGCCTAATCGCACAACATCAGTGCCCAACCTCAGAAATGCTCTTGTGGCTGAATGGAAGCAAATCCCCGCAGCAATGTTCCAACATTCTAGTGGAAAGCCTTCCCAGAGTGGAGGCTGTTGAAGCAGCAAAGGCTGACCCCACTTAATATTAATGCCCATGATTTTGTTATAGGATGTTTGATGGGCATATGTCCACATAGTTTGGTCTTTGGTGTATGTACTGTATATCTTCCCCCGTTGAGTCAAACTTTTAGCTGGAAGATGACACATTATAACAGCATTTGTGAATACATAGTTTAATTTCACCAATCCCCTTATAAACAGAGTTTCATAAGATAGCATGTGCATGACTCATCAATAATTGTCAGCTTGGTTGAAATTACAATATAAATGGAAGGCTATGCACTATTAGCAAACCCTTAAAGGTTATCTTCAATTTCACACATGTGAATCCCACTGTGTTGCAATCTACTATCAATGAATAACACATTAACTGGATAGCAAGGTGAGATGGACTGGAACCACAATTGATCAAGAGAATGGTACATATATCACATTGACCTATTTAGTCAGTCTTTGTCTACTTGCGATGACCTCTATGTGATCATGTGCAAGATGTAGCAATCATGTTCAAGATAACACACTTTTTCCCCAAGTCCTGTGAATAGGGGGATACCTAGTCAGATGTACAACTGAAAGCCTTCAACTGAAACATGTCTTCTGCATTTAACCCAACCCCTCTGAATAAACTACAATCACGTCTTCGGGGCCCGGGGAACAGTTGGTTAACTGCCTTGCTCAGGGCCAGAACGACAGATTTTTACCTTGTCAGCTAGGGGACTCAATCCAGCAACTTTTAACGGCCCAACGCTCTAACCACTAGGGTACCTGCCGCGAATACATCACACTATGAGGAAAAAGGGTTCAGCACTTAATATATTTCACCATGTCCCCGTCTACAAACATTTAATATAGTTCACCATGTCCCCGTCTAGAAACACTTAATATATTTCACCATGTCCCCGTCTACAAACATTTAATATAGTTCACCATGTCCCCGTCTAGAAACACTTAATATAGTTCACCATGTCCCCGTCTAAAAACACTTAATATAGTTCACCATGTCCTCATCTAGAAACACTTAATATAGTTCACCATGTCCTCGTCTAGAAACACTTAATATAGTTCACCATGTCCCCGTGTAGAAACACTTAATATAGTTCACCATGTCCCCGTCTAAAAACACTTAATATATTTCACCATGTCCCCGTCTACAAACATTTAATATAGTTCACCATGTCCCCGTCTAGAAACACTTAATATAGTTCACCATGTCCCCGTCTAAAAACACTTAATATAGTTCACCATGTCCTCGTCTAGAAACACTTAATATAGTTCACCGTGTCCTCGTCTAGAAACACTTAATATAGTTCACCATGTCCCCGTGTAGAAACACTTAATATAGTTCACCATGTCCCCGTGTAGAAACACTTAATATAGTTCACCATGTCCTCGTCTAGAAACACTTAATATAGTTCACCATGTCCTCGTCTAGAAACACTTAATATAGTTCACCATGTCCCCGTGTAGAAACACTTAATATAGTTCACCATGTCCCCGTGTAGAAACACTTAATATAGTTCACCATGTCCCCATCTAGAAACACCCTATGGCCCCTCCCCCACGGGGCTAGGCACTTGCAGTGTAGACCTGAGAAGACTAGATATGGGTCTCATTCTGGGACGTTACCTTCCCACTCCCCTTGTTCACTCTTCTCTATGAATATGAGACAACTGGGTAGGTGTAAGCAACAGCTCCACCTAGTTTCCGCCATGTTGCTTTCACAAATCCAGTCCTATGAGATCTGTGAAGGAGAGTGAACAAGTGCAGATTGGAGGAAACATCTTCCCGGAATAAAACACAGCCAGGAGCTACTATATTGCCTAAACCTTTCGAATAATTTCAACGCTACACAAGTGTGTAGGGGTTGTTTCTGGACAGAGCTGACTTCTCATAAACAACACAAGCTTGCACACTCAAATGAAGTTCAAGTAATCACTTGCTACAGTTTGGCCATTTGTCTGCCTCTGTCCCATCCAAGAAGTTACAGATTTAGGATCTTAATTTGAGCCAGTTTGGTACAGCAGGAAAATAATCCTTCAGCAACATGAAATGTGAATTATTATATGGATTATGGGTTGATACATTTTTCCCTATGCAGGAAATCTTAGCAACAAAAGAGAGATCAAATTAAGATCCTACTTTAGTATTGGACAGTCATAAGCCTTGGCTCTCAATACCTCACTGGGCAAAACAGACCCTTGTTTTCACTCTCTCCACCGCACAATGCTGAAGGAATGGTACCAATTCCAACATAATGTATTTCTGCCAAAACATTCCCATTTACACATTTGGTAACACTTTCTATGAAGTGCATACGTATAACACATAATAATACCCTTTCTAATGGAATATAACACTGGCTTCAAGCATCTATATTAACTCATAAGCGGTTATAAAACTCAGTATGAGGTTTCATAGATCATTAACTATAATGACTTATAATACTATGGTGCATAATGTATTATAGCAATACTTGTTTGAAAACACAGACAAGACAGTTAATACACACAAGGCCCTTTACTATACTACAGCAATAGATGCACTTAATTATAAAACACCATAATAGGTATTTGTTGGTTTTAAGTCAAGTGTGATCATTTTCCACAATAGAAAGAAAAAAGTGCAACAGAGTTAACTAACATTACATGTTTTGTATGTCAGTATGATATGGACATTTTAACCAAAGCTTAGATTCTATACACAACAAACATAATGTTGACAAGTACATGGAAAGTGTCTGTTTAGCAAGGTGGTCACATGCATCGCATAACGTTCCCTTCCACCTCAAGTCTGTAGCCTGTTACTGCTGCCAGCGAGCTTAGTCCCAGGCCAGCTCTTTCAAACATTTATAAAGCCTTATCATTCATTAGCTAGCTCTCCATTCACACACCAATAGTGACTCACAACCTGGTTTCGGTCTTATGTAGCAAAATTTGAAAGGGTGTTTTTTACATTAGATAAAAAATAGATACTCAGAGCTACAAAATGGTATATCATACACAGCATTTGAGGAACAATGGGAAAGTAATTCTGCTTGGAAAGTTGATCAACTTGTAAATTCACTTTTGAGAAAATGGCCTTTGAATGTTATGCTATCTAGTGAAGAGCTCTTCTTTGTTTACACCCATTCAGCATCGTTCACACCATCTTAAGCTTTAGCCCAACCCATCTCGTTTCGCTCTCGGAGCGCACACTTGACGCTCTGGCTGATGATTTGTTTACCTCTGGATAACATGGAAACAGCCTAACTAGCTCTGCTGGCAAAATTTTCATTACGCTTTTTTGCAGACGTTTTCTGACATAGGTCATATTCATAGGGTGTTGTACACACGTCATGTAACGTTAGCTAATGAGCCAGCCAGCTAACGTTAGCTAGTTAACCTCTTGGCAATAGGGGGTGCTATTTGCACTTTGTAATAATTTCGTTCCCAAATTAAACTGCCTCGTACTCAATTCTTGCTCGTACAATATGCATATTATTATTACTATTGGATAGAAAACACTCTCTAGTTTCTAAAACCGTTTGAATTATTTCTCTGAGTGAAACAGAACTCATTCTGCAGCACATTTCCTGTCAGGAAGTGAGATTTCTGAAATCGAGGTCCCTGTTCTAGGGTCAGTTTATAAGTCCCCATGTAAGCTATGGGGCTACATGCACTGCATACGCCTTCCTCTAGATGTCAGTAAGCGGTGAGAATTTGAATGGAGTGGATTGCACCATCTGGGGCCCTATATAAGACCGTGGAATGGAAGTACCGTTCTTTTCAACGGGGCGCCTGGCGCAAGAGGGACATCACAATGGCGTCCTGCAAAGCTTTCGTTTTAGCAGTTCTATATCTCCGGTCATGTTTTTATTCGTTATAGTTGTTAAAGACATCATAAGGTAGTTAATTTAAACCGACTTATAGCAGTTTATATCAGTTTATTGCGATTTTCTGGGATTTCTTTGTGACGCTCTATCAGGAGTTGGACACCTTTCCGGCACATAGCTAACGTTAGCGGCTATTTCGACAGGAGAAGAGGACATCTTTCAACCAAAAGACGATTGTTCTGGAGAAAGGACACCTTGCCCAAGATTCTGATGGAAGCTCAGCAAATAGTAAGCAGTCTTTATGCTGTTAATTCGTATTTATGTTGACAAATGTCAAATAATAATTCCGCCATGAATTTCGGTGCGGTCTCGCTTTAGCGCACGCTGTATTGCGCAGTAACGTTAATTTTAAAAATCTAACACAGCGGTTGCATTAAGAACTAATGTATCTTTCATTTGCTGTCCAACATGTATTTTTTTAGTCAAGTTTATGATTACTTATCGATTAGAATAGGTGCCTCTCCAAGATGGCGCCGGACAGATTGCTTGAAGTTTTGGCCACTAATCACATTGTATAACCACGATTTGTGCCGCTAAATATGCACATTTTCGAACAAACCCTATATGCATTGTGTAATATGATGTTACAGGACTGTCATCTGATGAAGAATATCAAGGTTAGTCAAAAATTATATATCTTTTGCCTGTTTGTTACGATCGCTAACCTTTGCTGCTGGTAAATGGTGTTGTGTTTCTGGCTATTGTGGTAAGCTAATATAATGCTATATTGTGTTTTCGCTGTAAAACACTTAAAAAATCTGAAATATTGGCTGGATTCACAAGATCTGTGTCTTTCATTTGCTGTACGCTGTGTATTTTTAAGAAATGTTTTATGATGAGTAATTAGGTAATACACGTTGCTCTCTGTAGTTATTCTAGTCGCTTTGGTGAGAGTTGTGATGGTGGCTGCAATGGTAAACTATGATTTATACCTGAAATATGCACATTTTTCTAACAAAACATATGCTATACAATAATTATGTTATCAGACTGTCATCTGATGAAGTTGTTTCTTGGTTAGTGGCTATTTATATCTTTATTTGGTCGAATTTGTGATAGCTACTGATGGAGTAAAAATATGGTGGAGTAAAAAAGTGGTGTCTTTTGCTAACGTGGTTAGCTAATAGATTTACATATTGTGTCTTCCCTGTAAAACATTTAAAAAATCAGAAATGATGGCTGGATTCACAAGATGTGTATCTTTCATCTGGTGTCTTGGACTTGTGATTTAATGATATTTAGATGCTAGTATTTACTTGTGACGCTATGCTAGGCTATGCTAGCCACCTTTTTATTGATGGGGGTGCTTCCGGGTTTGGGAGGAATTAGAGGTTAAACAACAATGAACAGTGCCATGGTGCTGGAAGCTAACCAACCATGTTCAATGCTAACATTAGGCTCTAACTAGAACAGAAAACAGCTCTGGGAAACAAATAATAATGCCAGCTAGGGAGCCAGCCAACTAACGTTAGCTAGCTAACAGTACACTTTAGCTTGAAATGAAACCACTTTCTGTCAAAATTAGAAAACGTGTAATATCTGAAAATGTAGCTAGCTAACGCTAGACTATTTTACCTGTAAACATCATCATGCATGATGGACGCGTCTCCCTGTCAGGAATGTCATGCCACGGTTGCCCTTAATTTGAAGATGTAATCCGGAGACAGGTGTTCTCTCCATCTCTTTAGCTATCATACTCTAATTCCACTGATTTCAAAACTTGATCCTCCAGAAAGTGGAGAGCAACACTTTTGCAGCTCCACTAAACAAATTTTTTTTTTTTAAGTCGCGAAAGATCGTACTTTTTGGAGAAATGTCCTCTGGTCTGATGAAACAAAAATAGAACTGTTTGGCCATAATGACCATCGTTATGTTTGGAGGAAAAGGGGAGGCTTACAAGCTGATGAACACCATCCCAACCGTGAAGCATGGGGTTGGCAGCATCATGTTGTGGGGGTGCTTTGCTGCAGGAGGGACTGGTGCACTTCACAAAATAGTGGATATATTGTGGATATATTGAAGCAACATCTCAAGACATCAGTCAGGAAGTTAACGTTTGGTCGCAAATGGGTCTTCCAAATGGACAATGACCCCAAGCATACTTCCAAAGTTATGGCAAAATGGCAACAAAGTCAAGGTATTGGAGTGGCCATCAGAAAGCCCTGACCTCATTCCTATAGAAAATTCATGGGCAGAACTGAACAAGTGTTTGTGAGCAAGGAGGCCTACAAACCTGACTTATTTACACCATCTCTGTCAGGAGGAATGGGCCAAAATTCAGATGGGTGATGAGCTATGGCTAATTTTCTTCAGACATAGCACTTTGCATTCAGGCCAAATAGTTAAATGTTTGTCTCATCAGACCACATAACATTTTGCCTTATGATCTCAGATTCTTTCATGTGCCTTTTTGCAAACTCCAGGCGTGCTGTCATGTACCTTTTTCTCAGGAGTGGCTTCCGTCCGGCCACTCTCCCATAAAGACCAGATTGGTTTAGTGGTGGAGAGACTGTTGTCCTTCTGGCAGGTTCTCCCATCTCAGCCAAGGAACTCTGTAGTTTTGTCAGAGTGGTCATTGAGTTCATGGCCACTTCCCTGACCAAGGTCCTTCTTGCCCGGTTGTTCAGTTTGGTCAGATGGCCAGCTCTAGGCAGAGTCTGGGTAGTTACACATTTTTTCAATATCCCAATGTTGGAGACCCCTGTGCTCTTGGAAAGACTCTAGAACTTGTTTTACACCCTTCCCCAGATTTATGGCTTATCACAATTATATATCTGGACAGTTCCTTGGACTTCATGGTATAGTTTATGCTCTGACAAGCTCTGTCAGCTGCAGGACCTTATATAGACAGGTGTGTTTCTTTCTAAATAATGTCCAAACAAATGAATTGGCCACAGGTGGACTCCAATCAAGTTGTAGTGACATCTCCAAGGATCATCTAAAAAAATTGGATGCACCTGAGCTCAATTTAGACTCCCAATAAGCACAAACCAGATGTTATGGCATATCGCTGCAGAATGCTGTGGTAGCCATGCTGGTTAACTCTTGGCAATAGGGGGGCGCCATTTCGACTTTGTAAAAATTCGTTCCCAAATTAAACTGCCTCGTACTCAATTCTTGCTCGTACAATATGCATATTATTATTACTATTGGATAGAAAACACTCTCTAGTTTCTAAAACCGTTTGAATTATTTCTCTGAGTGAAACAGAACTCATTCTGCAGCACACTTCCTGTCAAGGAGTGAGATTTCTGAAATCGAGGTCTCTGTTCTGGGGTCAGTTTATAAATTCCCATGTAAGCTATGGGGCTACATGCACTGCATACGCCTTCCTCTAGATGTCAGTAAGCGGTGAGAATTTGAATGGAGTGGATTGCACCATCTGGGGCCCTATATAAGCCCGTGGAACGGAAGGTCCCACCTTTTCAACGGGGCGCCTGGCGCAGCAGGGACATCACAATGGCGTCCTGAAAAGCTTTCGTTTTAGCAGTTCTATATCTCCGGCTCTGATTTAATTTGATTTTTGTCTTAAAAACTTCATAAGGTAGTTAATTTAAACCGACTTATAGCAGTTTATATCAGTTTATTGCGATTTTCTGGAATTTCTTTGTGACGCGCTATCAGGAGTTGGACACCTTTCCGGCACATAGCTAGCGTTAGCTGCTATTTCTACAGGAGAAGAGGACATCTTTCAACCAAAAGACGATTGTTCTGGAGAAAGGACACCTTGCCCAAGATTCTGATGGAAGCTCGTCAAATAGTAAGAAGTCTTTATGCTGTTAATTCGTATTTATGTTGAGAAACGTTAAACAATAATTCCGCCATGAATTTCGGTGCGGTCTCGCTTTAGCGCACGCTGTATGTAGCAGTAACGTTAATTTAAAAAATCTAACACAGCGATTGCATTAAGAACTAATTTATCTTTCATTTGCTGTCCAATCTGTATTTTTTAGTCAAGTTTATGATTACTTATCGATTAGAATAGGTGCCTTTCTCAAGATTTCTCCTGACATTTTCTTTGCAGCTTGGCTACTTTTCTCATTGTATAACCACGATTTGTGCCGCTAAATATGCACATTTTCGAACAAACTCTATATGCATTGTGTAATATGATGTTATAGGACTGTCATCTGAAGAATTCTGAGCAGGTCAGTGAAAAAATTAATATCTTTTGCTGGGTTATACGTTATCGCTATTTTTGGCTTGAATCAATGCTGTTGTGTGGTTTGCTATTGTGGTAAGCTAATATAATGCTATATTGTGTTTTCGCTGTAAAACACTTAAAAAATCTGAAATATTGGCTGGATTCACAAGATCTGTGTCTTTCATTTGCTGTACGCTGTGTATTTTTCAGAAATGTTTTATGATGAGTATTTAGGTAATTCACGTTGCTCTCTGTAGTTATTTTAGTCGCTTTGGTGAGAGTTGTGATGGTGGCTGCAATGGTAAACTATGATTTATACCTGAAATATGCACATTTTTCTAACAAAACATATGCTATACAATAAATATGTTATCAGACTGTCATCTGATGAAGTTGTTTCTTGGTTAGTGGCTATTTATATCTTTATTTGGTCGAATTTGTGATAGCTACTGATGGAGTAAAAAAATGTGGAGTAAAAAAAGTGGTGTCTTTTGCTAACGTGGTTAGCTAATAGATTTACATATTGTGTCTTCCCTGTAAAACATTTTAAAAATCAGAAATGATGGCTGGATTCACAAGATGTGTATCTTTCATCTGGTGTCTTGGACTTGTGATTTAATGATATTTAGATGCCAGTATTTACTTGTATTTACTTTACTGATGGGGGTGCTCCCGGATCCGGGTTTGGGAGGAATTAGAGGTTAAGTGTGCCTTGAAATCTAAATAATTCACAGACATTGTCACCAGCAAAGCACTCCCACACCATCACACCTCCTCCTCCATGCTTCATGGTGGGAACCACACATGCAGAGATCATCTGTTCACCTACTCTGCGTCTCACAAAGACACGGTGGTTGGACCCAAAAATCTCAAATTTGGACTCATCAGACCAAAGGACAGATTTCCACTGGTCTAATGTCCATTGCTCGTGTTTCTTGGCCCAAACAAGTCTCTTCTTCTTATTGGTGTCCTTTAGTATTGGTTTCTTTGCAGCAATTTGGCCATAAATGCCTGATTCACGCACTCTCCTCTGAATTGTTGATGTTGAGATGTGTCTGTTTGTTGAACTCTGTGAAGCATTTATTTGGGTTGCAATCTGAGGTGCAGTTAACTTCTTATGGCTGCAAGGGGCAGTATTGAGTAGCCAGTTAAATCGTGCCCATTTCAAACGGCCTCGTACTCAATTCTTGCTCGTACAATATGCATATTATTATTACTATTGGATAGAAAACACTCTCTAGTTTCTAAAACCGTTTGAATTATTTCTCTGAGTGAAACAGAACTCATTCTGCAGTACTTTTCCTGACCAGGAAGTGGAACGTCTGAAATCGATGCTCTGTTCTTCTTCATGCCTATAAATGGGCACAAGACCTATTAGTATACATACACGTCATACACCTTCCTCTGGTTGTCAAGAGGCTGTGAGAGAAGAAATGAGGTGATTATCTCGATCTGAGTTGGAACACATCATCTTGGAATCTCGTGTCCACCATTTTCGGTACTCTGAATAGCGCGAGCTGGACAGTGTGATTGCCTTTTGTTTAGCTTCCGTTATAGGCGACTACAATCTCCGGCTTTGATTTTATTTGATACATGTCACCATATCATCGTAAAGTATGTTTTTTCAATATGGTTTCATCAGATTATTGAAATTTTTTCGGGAGTTTTGCTGTGTTCCGTTCTCTTCTGTTTGTTGACATGGAGAGTGTCGTGGCACCCGGCTAGCGCGCTTGCTAAATGAAGAGGGAAAGTGTCCGTTCTGAATCCAAACAACGACTGTTCTGGACAAAGGACACCTTGTCCAACATTCTGATGAAAGATCAGCAAAAGTAAGACCCATTTTATGATGTTATTTCATATATCTGCCGTAGTCGCCGGCGCCCAAGTGTTTCTGGCTATTGTGCTAAGCTAATATAATGCTACATTTTGTTTTCGCTGTAAAACACTTGATAAATCGGAAATATTGTCTGGAATCACAAGATGCCTGTCTTTCAATTGCTGTACACTATGTATTTTTCAGAAATGTTTTATGATGAGTATTTAGTTATTTGGCGTTGGTGTCTGTAATTTTTCTGTCTGCTTTCGGTGCAATTTCTGACTGTAGCTGCAATGTAAACTATGATTTATACCTGAAATATGCACATTTTTCTAACAAAACATATGCTATACAATAAATATGTTATCAGACTGTCATCTGATGAATTTGTTTCTTGGTTAGTGGCTATTTATATCTTTATTTGTGTGAAAGTTAAATATTAAAAAAAAATATCTTTTGAATTTCGCGCCCTGCACTTTGAGCTGGCTGTTGTCATAAGTGTACCGACGTCGGGCTTGCACGCCAAACAGGTTAATTGCCGATTTCTGAGGCTGGTAACTCTAATGAACTTATTCTCTGCAGCAGAGGTAACTCTGGGTCTTCCTTTCCTGTGGCAGTCCTCATGAGAGCCAGTTTCATCATAGCGATTGATGGTTTTTGCGACTGCAGTTGAAGAAACGTTCAAAGTTCTTGACATTTTCCAGATTGACTGACTTTCATGTCTTGAAGTAATGATGGACTATTGTTACTCTTTGCTTTTTTGAGCTGTTCTTGCAATAATATGGACTTGGTCTTTTATCAAATTGTCACAACTTCTACCGAAGTCGGTTCCTCTCCTTGTTCGGGCGGTGTTCGGCGGTCAAGGTCACCGGTCTTCTAGCCATCGCCGATCCATTTTTCATGTTCCATTTGTTTTGTCTTGTTTTCACACACACCTGGTTTCAATTCCCTAATTACATGTTTTATATTTTCCCCTCTTTTTCCCCCCATGTCCTAGTCGGGAATTGTTTATTTTGTAAGTACTCGTTCTATGTGTTACTGGTGTGCTATGGGTTTTGTACCCATGTTTTTATTGTTTTGTATGCCGTTAGTTTTATATATTAAACTGCTCTGGCTGTTCACCAAGTCCTGCTCTCCTGCGTTTGACTTCCCTGCCACCAGTTACGCACCCCTTACACAAATAGGGCTATCTTATGTAAACCAAACCTATCTTGTCACAACACAACTGATGGGCACAAACGCATTAAGATAGAAAAAGACATTCCACAAATTAACTTTGAACAAGGCACACTTATTAATTGAAATGCTGGTTGAGAGAATGCCAAGTGTGTGAAAAACTGTAATCAAGGCAAAGGGTGGCAACTTTGAAGAATCTCAAATATAAGATATATTTGTTTAACACTTGCTTGGTTACTACAAGATTCCATATGTGTTATTTCATAGTTTTGATGTCTTCACTATTATTCTACAATGTAGAAAATAGTAAAAAATTCAGAAAAAACCCTTGAATGAGTAGGTGTGTTCAAACTTTTGACCGGTACTGTATGTATTTATTTATTTCATTTTCAATAAATTTGCTCAAATGTCTAAAAACATGATTTCACTTTGTCATTATGGGGTATTGTGTGTAGATGGTTGAGAAAATAATATATTTTTTGCAATTTTGAGTTCCGGCTGTAACACAACAAAATGTGGAATAAGTCAAGGGGTATGAATATTTTCTAAAGGCACAGAATGTTCTTCATATGGAACATGATGGTCCTGAAAATATATCATAACAAGCAGCAGTATGTATCTACAATACAAGTGGAAATTCAGTTGTCCTCTGTTGGAATTGACATTAGGTCATTTAATATTCATATGTGTTTGTAAACAAGCAGTTTTTAAATACAGTTACCTCTGGCATGTAAGGGTTAAGGTTGATTAGTAAACATTTTAAACAGTTTTATTGTCATGTAAACTGGATAGGTGCAGTGAAATGTGTTGTTTTACAGGGTCAGCCATAGTAGTGCAGTGCCCATCGAGCAAATTAGGGTAAAGTGCCTTGCTCAATGGCACATCGACAGATTTTTCAGCTTGTTGTCTCGGGTATTCAAAATAGCAACCTTTCGGTTACTGGCCCAATTACAGTTACAGATACAGACTGTAGTGAAAATGCCTAAGGACTTAAAGCCCCATAAACACCATATATCACTGTCCACAGTCGACTATCCAAACCTCACTAATACTACCTTGAGGGTCTGTTGTTTATATGATGTGACTTTAATTGGGTCCAAAGTGAGTGTAGAGCAGCATGCATATTCAAAGTGAAGATAAACAAGCAATGTGAGCATGTTGACTGTGTTTCATAAGCCTGTAGCACTAAGGGAAGATAAAAGCTTCCATAACCTATTCAAGTCTCAAAGTCATTAGATGACAAAGCACTGGGTCGATGTGTTTGCCCTTGGAACTGCTCACCCTCTATATAATACATAGTATTTGATCAAATGAAAAATTACCCCTCTGGAACCAAGTTTCAAGAAAGATACATTTTGTGAAGACTAAAGGAAAGAGTGTGACTCCCAAATCCTCTGAGTGAGAGAGAGAGTGGTGGGGGGGGGGTCATGAATCCAAGCTTTTGTGAGTGTATCAATCAATGCTACAACAGCTAGCCCCAAATTAGCATGGTCGCGAAAGTCAGAAAAGCAATAAAATTAATCGTTTACCTTTGATAATCTTCGGATGTTTGCACTCACGAGACTCCCAGTTACACAATACATTTTATTTTTGTTCGATAAATATGACTTTTATAACAAAAAAACGCCATTTGGGTTGCGCGTTATGTTCAGAAAACTACAGCCTCGTTCCGGTCCTGAAAGGCAGAAGAAAATTCCCAAACGTTTCAGATTCAAAAATATTACTAAAAATATTTATAATCATGCAATCACAAGTGAAATATACCAAAACACAGCTTAGCTTGTTGTTAATCCACCTATCGTGTCAGATTTTGAAAATATGCTTTGCAACGAAAGCAATCTAAGCTTTTGTGAGTGTATCAATCAATGCTAGAACAGTTAGCCTTATATTAGCTTGATTAGCTTGGTCACGAAAGTCAGAAAAGCAATAAAATTAATCGCTTACCTTTGATAATCTTCGGATGTTTGCACTCACGAGACTCCCAGTTACACATTTCTTATTTTTTTTATTCGATAAATATTACTTTTATTTAAAAAAAACGCCATTTGGGTTGCGCGTTATGTTCAGAAAACCAAAGCCTCGTTCTGTTCGACGGTAATTCCAAAAAGTATCTGTAATGGTCGTAGAAACATGTCAAATGTTTTTTTATAATCAATCCTCAGGTTGTTTTTAACAAACATAATCGATAATATTACAACCGGACCGTAACCTATTCAATAAGAGAGAAAAAGAGAATGGAGAGCTACCCTCTCGCGCGCAGGAACTAATCAGAGGACACCTGACTACTTTTGAAAAATCTTGCTCATTTTTCAAAATAAAAGCCTGAAACTATGTCTAAAGCCTGGTCACAGCCTGAGGAAGCCATTGGAAAAGGAATCTGGTTGATACCCCTTTAAATGGAAGAAAGACAGGCCAGGAAACACTGATTTAAAATAAAAATAAAAAAAAACACTTCAAAACATTTTCTCAGGTTTTCGCCTGCAGAATCAGTTTTGTTATACTCACAGACAATACTTTGACAGATTTGGAAACTTTGGAGTGTTTTCTATCCTAATCTGTAAATTATATGCATATTCTACGATCTGGACCTGAGAAATAGTCTGTTTACCGTGGGAACGTTATTTAAAAACAAAAACAAAATCTGACCCCTAGCGTCAAGAGGTTAAGCGTCTACCCCAAGCCATAAGACTCCTGAACAGCTAATCAAATGGCTACCTGGACTAATTGCATTTACCCCCCACCCCCAATTTTTTTTATCTTCATCTATTTATTTATTTATTTATTTATTTTCAGTTTATTTTGTAAACACTTTCTTAACACTTATTTTTCTTAAAACTGCATTGTTGGTTAAGGGATTGTAAGTAAGCATTTCACTGTAAGGTCTATGTAACGAGCCTCCTCCTTCTCTTCATCCGAAGAGGAGTAGCAAGGATTGGACCAACGTGCAGCGGGTTGTGAATACATAATGAACTTTATTAACAAGACGAAACTAAACACACGAAGAACACTTGATAATTTTACAAAACAACAAAACGAAGTAGACAGACCTGAACGAGAGAACTTACATAAAACATGAAGAACGCACGAACAGGAACAGACTACATATACTAACGACAACGAAACAGTCCCGTGTGGTGCGAACATACACTGACACGGAAGACAATCACCCACAAACAAACAGTGAGAACAACCTACCTTAATATGACTCTCAATCAGAGGAAACGTCAAACACCTGCCTCTAATTGAGAGCCATACCAGGCAACCCAAAACCAACATAGAAACAGAAAACATAGACTGCCCACCCAAAACTCACGCCCTGACCAATAAACACATACCAAACAACAGAAAACAGGTCAGGAACGTGACAGTCTACACCTTGTTGTATTCGGCGCATGTGACAAATAACATTTGATTTGATTTGATAGGCTGGA